>NC_071112.1:11717500-11792500 GCF_024256425.1 Clarias gariepinus | reverse complement strand
TTTGCAGTATCTGAACTTTTTAAAGATTAAGAAGGTGCAGAGAAGTAACATTAAAAAGGATTTTGAAAGTGTTGACTTAAGAATAATGTTTTTTGCCTATATTAATTATTAATACCCATATGGTTTGCTTGGATTAGTTGTCATAACAGTCAGTTTGTGGTTTAGACCATGAATGGGTTTATCAATGCATTGGGGCATATAAATTACTGTAGGCAACAAGTGGTTTGTTGAAACACACTGTTCAGCATGCTAAATGCTGCCTAACTGGTGCAAAGAGCCTTGAACTCAAATTGCCAATAAAGTTCTAAAGTGTTGTTTCCTGCTTGGTCAGGTTATAATTTTAATTGGAGCGTTTCTATCTGCTGTGTTGCCCTGGGGGTTGTTTAACCATATGAAAGACCGACTGTGTGGACCATACAACACAGCACTGTGCACCCTCATTACAAGACTAATACTTCTTTGGCAAGTCACTGTTGTGCTCATGGAGGTTAATACCAGCTAAGCTTTATTTATTGTTCCCAAAAATGCTTAGCGGATTTAATGTATAGAGTTACAGGCATGTTGGCCCCTGTTTTTCTCCCCTCCTGGACAGAGCTGATGATTTAACATGCTCTGCAGAGCCAGATGTTCTTCCAGAGAGGTATAATTATTTGAGCCATTCACAGCCAAGGGGGAATATTTCTCACAGGTTCCATGATGTCTGCCATTACGAGCATGTAATTAGTCAACATCAAATAACAGCACCAAAAATACTTTGATATTGACATTCCAGTAAGCACACCCTTCCACTTTTGTAAATGTGACATTCAAATTGTTTCCAGAAAAACAAGATAAAGCCATTTGTTGATTATTTGGTCACTAATGACAGTTGACCTGTTCCATTTTAATAGATTTTATCCTTAAAAAGTTAGGTGTGAAGTTAAATACATGTCCACAGTCAATCTATCAGGATGACATAAACCAAAAAAACTTAAGTGACTACCGGGAATGCCTGGCTGCCCTAAACTCACTTGGTAAACATTTTCCAGTGAGTCCACACTGCTGTATGTTATATGTGCCTATTAGGACCCTTTGACATTTTAGACCATCTCACACAGCCAGCTTTACATGCCTGAAGAAAGAAGCTGTATTGGCATGCAAAGGGCATAGCCACCTTTAACAAAGGTTAGATACTGTATATTTTCCATCCCTGAGCACAGCCCACTATTCTGGGCCGTTTATGGTGCGAGACATAAATCTGTTTATGACTTATGGCTTATAATTAGGTGTCAAATGTGTCATGTTGAAAGTCGTAAATTTATAATTTTATTTTTGTTTCTCTGTGAACAGGCAAGCGCCGCTTGAGGCTTCATCCGGAAACGGCTTATCCAGTCGACAAAATGTTTATGACATCACGTGTGGAAAAAAAGGTGAGCACAATGATGCATGCGTCTGTATTTAAGGGCTGTATATCACAAGGTATAATAAGCAAATTCTGTTTTTTGTAATTCCAAATTATATTTAGCACTGCAAACATTTTTGAAAACCTACTTATGAACATTTTGGAGGTTAATTAATTGAACATGCAGTTGGAACACATTTCTGTGTTGTCCTGACTGCTAGCGTGGGCAGAGAGCTTAAGAGACTGCATGCCCAGGCAGGTGGCTTCCTCTGCCAGAATAAGAGCCAGGCAGCTGGGCATAGTGACCATTCCAGCTTTGATGGACTCTATTTAGCACAGCTCCTTATTTTTGTCCAGTACTATGGCAACAAGATATCTTTAGAATTAAAACGAACAGACTTGGATTGTTTCCACTTGGCCTGCAATGAGCATGCCGATAGCATCAATAAAGTTAATAATACTTACTTCATGGGCTATACGGTTCTGAGGACCTCATTTCTGTGATTTGCCCTTATTTAAGGCCTAAACGTACAATGTTAATGATATGTTTATACTGGAGTCATCTCTAAAGAACAGTCAGCAGACAATAACTTACATTTTGGCAGTCTGCAATGAGAGTAGAACGCATGCTTAATGCTCTCATGCATGTTGATTTTACTTTAACGTTATGAGGACCTTCTATTGACATAGTTAGTGTGTTATTGCTTAGCAGTGGTGTCTATGGAGCATAGTCATTGTGTTGATTTGGTTTCAGTGGTATCAAAGTTGTGATATTTATTATTATTAAGTTCTTAAGAGGCATGTGTGGCCTAGTGGTAGACTTCTTGTTTGCCATGCGAGAATCCCTGGGTTTCCATCCTGGTCTCAAGTTTGAATAAAAATATGAGGGTTATGTGAGTAAGGGCATCCAGTGTTAAATTCAGAAGCGGAGGATCTACTGGAGAAATCTCTAATGGGAGCCGCACAATCAACAACAGTATTAGTATTGAGTTCTTAAATATATAGGGAATGGTCCCCTATTTTACTAAGTCTCAGAGTCTGTAACTGAGCTACTACAAAGGCACACCTTGCCTGAGAACTGCAGAGCTGCGCACCGAGCTCTGGGAAGATATCTCCGTATATAAGGTCACATTAGTGGATATATCTAATTGGCTTGTTTAAGCCCTGGAAAAGAGCGAAAAGCAGGAAATCTTGTCAGTTTTTTGTTTGTAAATGTACACTGGAGACCCATCTAAATGTATAAAATGTCTAAAAAGTGAAATTTGCAAACCATGATGTCTTCTGTCAGTGGAAGTTTCAGAAGTTCAGCCCTTTATGGTATTGTAGATAATTCATAAGAAACCTAACTTACTCTAACCAAACCCTAGTCTTTCACTTTCTGGTGATTTAAGGCAAATTTTATTCCTGTTTTTTTTGGTTCTACATAGCACATTTCTACTCAAAGCTCATGAGACAAGTGGTGATACTCACTATGTTGTTACTACTGTAACTAGATGTGTTTGATTTACAATAAAAACAATCAAATCTAGAATAACATTGGAATTATTACTGAACCTGAAATAGGAGTCAGAAATTCAAGAAGAAAACAATGTTTTTAGTTCGATCAGAAACTAGTAGACACTGTTGCAGTGCTCATTGTGTCTTTTGTAAAGAAGCATTTTCTTTCAGAATTTTATGTTTCATGGAAAGACATCTGATTTCTGATCAAACGTTCCCTAGCCAACTTATGCTGCTGATGTCATTTGTGTGGATAACACGCTAGCCAAGCTTTTTAAATTTCAAAAAGCAGCTAACTAAAGACAAAAACACCAGAATACAGTGATCTAAGCTACATGAGCACGATTTAGCATGCCCTTGTGGCCTGTGGATGGGGCCACACTTTTATCCTATGAGTAACATCTTTCCTCAGGATAGACTTGTTTTGTCACAGGATGAAGATGGTACTATAACTCGGAGAAACATTGTATTGAATTGAGTCTTTTTAAAAAATATTTTTTTTTTTTAAAAAAGCAAAAGGAAGTAAACCATGTCAGCAAAATGTGTTCCATTGTTTTGCCCATCCACAGCTGTTCATTATCTTCAGTAGACCTAATGTTTAGATTATATTGTATATTTTTGCTGAAGTGTATTAGTTTTTACATATTTGTTTATTGATGTACATGTGACTTTGCTGGGAAATGACTGTTAGTTATGAATGAATTATGACATTATTGTAGAATTGATTTAGTGCCCTGGTTTTACTGGAAATGGCAGGCTTGTGCATTATTCACACAAATGACAATAGCAGCTTTCCTTAGTTTCAGTGTGTTAACTATGTTACAGTCCACTTCCTTATGTAACTTCGCTCATTATCTGTAATTATCAACTACAAAACAAGCTGCCACATACCTCCTGGCTTTTTTTAAATTGATTATGGAGGTTGATGCTCAGAGATGCTCAGATTTATGTACCTAACCAGTTTTGAAATGTCTACATTTATGACAGCAATATAATAATGTAAATTGACAATTAGGGTATTTTTTACTAGGGGAACTTCGTCATTAATCTCCTTTTTCCTCTCAAAAGAGTTTCATGTTTCAACAGTATTATACATCCAGCCATAGCTTTGTGTCTGTTGGAGCTCATGAGTTTGTCTGTACAAATACACACACACACACACACACACACACACACACGCACACACACGGCACACTTGCGCATGCTCACGCTTGTCTCCTTAGAGTTGCGCAACTCTTTCCACCTAGGAGCTTGAGAAATGGTCTGGAGGAACTGTTGATTTTATTGCAGTAACAGTGATATTAAGTAATTTAAGCTGCTGCACATCTGTTTGTCTGATCAAGTTGGTCTGAAAAAAGGCACCTATACTGTATGTGTCCATGTGTCACACATTTACACTCAGATTCCTAGAATTTATTGCTAATTTTAAATAAGCAGAAATGTATAATGTCAGGCAGTCATTTCCTTCTTTTTTTTTTTTTTGGTCCTTTTTTTTTTTCCTTCTTCAAAGTCATTCACCAGATGTCATATAAACTCATTGGGAGCTGCTTCTGAATTTCGTAAATTCTTTTTTCTATTGTATGTGGAAAGGGATTTGGAAAGTGTATTGTATGGCACCTAACTCATAATGTGAGAAAAGCGGGAAGAGATAAAAGCATGGAGGGGGCAACACAAAGTCATGCGCAGCCATGCGTTGTGTTGCTGTGATGGTTTGTGTGTGTGTGTGAGGGTAAGTGAGTGAGGGCCCTCTGTGTCTTTGTGCTAAGATAAGTGAGCTGCTCTGATTGAGTGTGACAGGGAGTTAGAGCTGCTGTATACAGGCAACATTCTTAGTGATCAGCCGTCAGTGTGCATCTGTCACTTTCCCTCTGATGCTCTATCTCTTTGACGCTTTATCTCTCTCCTGTTCACAACACTTTTTATTCCTCCCTTGCTCTCCCTTCTCATTAGGCCTACCATTAACAATCACTCGCATTTCTCCATGCTCATTTGAAGGCTCATTCCTGTTTTATTGCTGGTTGCTGATAATACAGATGCCCCGAGTATTCCCTGCTCAAGCACATATAGTAAAAGACTTTGGCAACATAAAAGAACCATGATGATGATTAGGTAATTGTTACTTGCTTGAGAAAAGTGGCAATCAGAATATATTTCGATGTCTGGCATTGTCTTTTGTAATTTTATGCCGTAGTATTCTGCAATAACGTGTTTTTTTAATCAGTGAATAGGATTGATTTTGGGCTGAATAATCCTTTTGAGGGGTGTGGACTTTAACATCGCTACGCCTACATTTACCAGAAAGTTTTCACGTGGTGTGCCTAGACCTGTAACTTAGGCCTGATTCCAGTGAGAACTTTCACAATGTACCCCCTAAAAAAATTAAATCAAACAAGGAGCCGACCAATTACTATTTTCTTTCAACCTTTTTCTCGGTTTTGGCAGTGACCTGTAATCCAGTTCCAAACCAGAAACCACATAGGGCCTCATTTTCTCTGCACTTTGGTATTTTTCTTTTTCTTTTTTCTTTTTTTTTATTTGGCATTGGCATCATTATGTTTGTTATCTATTTAATCACAGAAGTGTATGAATGTAAATAATCTTTTAAGAAGTATATAAAGGAGGAATACATCTTTCTTTCTTTTTTTTCCTTTTTTTTCAAAATGAACCATTCCTGTTTTTTTTTTTTTTTTTTTAAACCCCCGCCACCTCTGTTCTTGCTGAGCTTGGAAAAGCTGCTTCCAGCAGTCATGTCACTGGATTGGAAGTTGGGTCTGATGTTTTCGTTCTCCTGCGCTGTAAGGCCCAACGGTGTAAAAGAGCACCAAAATAAACAGAGTCTGCGGAGAGGGAATGAAAGAGAATACTGTTTGGGAGCACAAACACAGCAGCTCCGACTGCACTCGGAATTTCTTTTCTCCTGTAAGGCTGGCTCTTAGCCAGGCGATAGACCAAAGAGTGAGAAGGACACAGGGGCAGGGCAGCTCCAGCTTCTGCTGCTGCTCTTAGCTTACATAACCCCATG
The DNA here is from genome assembly GCF_024256425.1 of Clarias gariepinus. Lineage (NCBI taxonomy): Eukaryota > Metazoa > Chordata > Actinopteri > Siluriformes > Clariidae > Clarias > Clarias gariepinus. The sequence continues at coordinate 11,786,600 of NC_071112.1, read as the reverse complement.
TACTGAGTAATGCATGTACTAAAGCACAGAAACTTCTACTGTAAACCAGGATTTGTTAATGAGCAGGAAGGAAGGAAGGCGCACATGTTTTTTTTGTGTTTCCAATTCTGTTAATTATGAAACTGGTTATAAATATCAATGAATGGTTTGGAAAGTATCTGACAGTTCAATCAGACAGCTGTCTGTTCTTATCTTTTCTCAGGTCTGTCTGTGTACAGCAAGTTATTCCACTCTCACAGGTCCAGGCTTACAGTAGATGACTGAGAGAAGACTGGTTCAGTGATTACCTGCTGGAGTTGGATCTCTTCACAGGAACAGTCTCTATCCCTCAGACTAAAGTGTCACAATGGTTTACCATTATGGAACAGAAAATTTTGTTAAATGAATAGTTTGCTACAATGCCTACAATTCTTCCCTTTTCTCCGAAAACAGTGAATCATTCGAGGTGTATAGTGTAAAAACTTGCCTTTTCAGTTTTTCCACTGGAGCTACAAGCCTAATGTGGATAATAAGCAACCCTCCATTGTATAATTTCCCCAAACTCGTTGTTATATAATCCCAAATAGAATTGCTGCTGTTAGCTTTTAAAATATGCTGCAAATCAAAAAACTAGCTTTTTGGCTATTGTATCGCACAAGCATCATATTTTTGTAAGAGGTGAAACTTAAGGTTTAAAGGAGAAATTGTACATATTAAGTGATTTGGAGATTTGGTTATTTGTAGATTTAATTCCCTTCAATAACAACTTGTTATAGACACTGTTATTTATGAAACTGTTTATGTACACATTATATTATTTAGCCAAACCATGTCTTTCGAATCATGTGGTTTTACACATGCCATATGCACAATCTTAATCTGGTAGCTTATAGCTTATTTTTTCAGCAACATAAGCCATATAGCTCTAACACAAAACTAAAGCAAACGAAACATGGGAGGTTTAATTCCTTTAAACAAGGGTGACCTCTACATCCACTCCTCTTTGCTTCTCCAGTGTGCAGCTAGCACATCATAAACATATTTTATATTCTCTGCTAGCTAATCTTGTTTTACTGTTATCTTGCTTCATGTCCCGGCCCCCGCTCTAGACAAGAATCATATCTTTCCTTGTGGTGGAGTAACAGCTGACAAATGTGCTACCCCTGAGACCGTGTCTGACATAAAACCGACCTTATTTATTTTTTTTGGAGCGCACGGGACTGTGAGGATAGCATGCTGTGTAAGAAATCCCTGGCTTTGACACGAGCACAGATCTGTTCCATGGCCCAAGATTTTCCGGTGGCCTTCAGTTCCTCCCAGTCCTAGTGCTACAGATGTCCAGCCCCATTCTCACCCTGCAACTGCTGCCATCAAAAGTGTGTGTGAATAGACGGGCAACAGCAGCTGCTAACTCGACTCGGCCTCTCAGCCTAAGCACCAGAGCAGACCAGAGGACTAGGCTTTCTTTAAACACATTTTTAGACTTTTTCTTCAATAGACTTCAGCATTTACTTTTAGACTTGGATAGGCTGCAACTTAAAGGTTGCATATTTGCATGTAAAAAATTGACCACGAAAGAATTATTTCAGGTATAATAGATGCATAAAGTTAGGAATAAACTACAATGGAGCTTGCCACAATTAGTTTTTTTCCTTCTAAACCATAGCTATTTGGTAATGAACAAATGTTGCACTTAACTTTTTTTCCATTGTTAATTTTTGTTATGGAATTTCTGCAAAATACTCCATCATCTATAACAACTGTTTTTATCAACCGCTCCTCTTATCTTTTCACTGTTGAAGTTAATAAAACAAACAAACAAAAAGTTACACTGTATGATGTTGTCAAGAAGACAAAGAGTGAAGACTTGTGAATAATTTTCTTTGAAAGAACCTTTGCTAAGCTTCTTAAAGCTGTGACAATGGCGACTCCGTAAAAGCAGGCACGTCTTTATGTAATCACTGATTATGCTTTCTTTTTATCAAGTACATCCATTTATGTTCACTGGCCACCGTACAAGTCCCTGTGAATAAGCTAAAATAGTCATGTATTAGACCAAGAGCATTAATATAAACACTTTCAGCTTTAAAAAATCAACAGTGCTGCAGTGTAATGCTGATTATAATGTGAATTAAAGCTGATTATCATGAGCATTAAAGTTGATTATAAATTATTGCCAGAAGACAATTGCCTGGTAGTAAAGATTGTGATCAGCGCACATACCTTCACGTATCAATAAGCACTGTGTAAGTCAAGACCATAATACTCTCCACAAGTGCCTCATTACTGTGCCACATACTGCTCGTGTAGGCCGTTTTATTACCTCGAGTGCTGTATTTTATGATCAGTTTCAAATGTACTGCACTCATGCTAGCAGACTAAAACAACTGAATCTGTAGAACATAATGGCTCCATTTTATCAGTGATTGGTGTACTTCATTAACAGACCCTGGAAATAAGTCTGGTTGATAAATCGAGGACACTCTTAATGCCTTTCCATAGAAAACAGTGTACGCCAGTGTTCTCCATTTACAACTCTATAACGGAGAAAATGCTGCTTTATGAAGAGTTAATAGTTTAACGTTTTAAATGACTTGACAGTCCTCATGACTAATTGTTGGGTTTTGTTGATGTTTTACAAAACTTTGACATATTTTTGACACGAGTTAATTAGAACAAATGGCATTTCTCTTTTTAGCTACAGGTCATTAGTTCTCAGTCATAAAGTCTGGCTCACGGTGTACTGTATATTATTGATGTATGCAAAATAAAGCCTGATGTCCCCCATTAAGGATATTGTACTGTAACGTTTATCAACTCAGGGTTTGGTCATTTAGAGATTTTTTATTTTTTTTTGTAGATTTTACAGTGCTCTTGTTTTAAAATTGTGTTGTCTTGTATGCATTATTTTAAATCCAAAAGTTTGCATTATTAATTATATCAGTGTGGAACCTAAATGTTTTAATACAGTACTGCATAACCACTATTTTGGAATGACTGATATTCGTACGTGGTAAAGACAAAATCACACTTTTTGCCGATAGATGTAAAACGCTTTTGAATTCTTTTACATTATTTTTAATACAGGTAAGAGGAAAACTTATTTTCTGTGACACATCTAAAAGAATCTAATGTATTACATGTATTTAAAAAATATTTGTGCTTGTTTATGGAGAAATCCTGTCATTTTCTTTTTTCCATTAGTAACTTCATCATGATTTTGGTGGTATTTTGTTCATTTTGCTTTGATTATTTCATTAAAAACTAAATGTTTTTTACCACAATTTTTTTCTGCATTCTTAACTTTCCACTTATGTCTCCATCTGTGCATGTCTGACTTAGTACAGTAGGTGCATGCAGTAAGGGAGAAAACAGACCAATATTTCCAGAGATGTCTTATGGTGAACGACTATGGTCATGACGATCCTTTGTTGCTGGGATGCATGTCCTGCTTTATTACCTGGTTATGTTATCCCAAACGAAGTACTACGCTAATACAGAGATGGGTGTATAATAGAAACCAGTAAGGTAAATTAAACCCATCTGCTTTGTTCATACATTAGAGTCACAATCTCTTTAAATTATGTGAAACATGTTATTTCTACATAGGGAAATAATAATAATACAGCATTCAGTGCATTACATTTATTTAAAAGGATTAAGGTATATGCATTACTCTTGCAGAAATAATTCAAGTTCAATCTATTTGTCGAAGACTAATTTTAATTAAAAAAAAAGATGTTTTTCCAAGGGTAATAGCAAATAAAAAAATGTACAGTTTGTGATCTGGTTTCATGTAGTGTCATACAATATTTTACACTGTCTGCTTTAAGTCGGCCTATTAAACAAACCTAAAAAGTCTGATAGGTAACAGAGGTAAGCACCCAACATTTTTTCACAAACATTTTTTTTCTAGCATCCGTATCATAACTAATATTATTATCATTATCATGTATTTGTTAACCTGTCTTGTAGACAAACAGTGTGGGAAACCTGCGGTGAAGACCACAGTTCAATGTTCAGCAAGGATGAATCCTGTGCATCAAGACTTTACACTATAAACAAAAACCTGATGGTTGTCTGAGTGTCAGCAAGGCAACACTCTTGTTAAGTCTGTTTTCATGTATCCAGTAGGGATTATCAGTTTTCTTGTGTCCTGACCACAGCTGCTAAGACATTCTGGATAAAGCAGCTTCTGTATTAGTCACTAAGTGAGTGCTGACAGTTAAATATAATTCAGCTGGTTCAGAAATGCCCAAGAAATTTGTATGGTGGCACAGATAGTAGAAACATCAGGTGTAGGTGAAAAAAAAAAAGTGTGTGTGTGTTGGGGGTGGGAGGGGGTTTGTGTGTGAAATCAGCTCAAATGGTCTACGTGGAGGTCCGAGGGTTGGCAGAGAAGCATTTGATGGCAAATCCATTTTTTGAAACAAAAACTCATTACAGCAAATGTCGTGCTTCAAAGAGTCATGCTCCGGGGCTTGAAAGTGGAGTAGGAGAAAGCATGGAGGTATTTAAAGTCCAGTTCTGGCCCCTCTAACCCTTCCTCTTCTTGCCAGAGTGGTAAGATTTTTGAAGGGCTGCACCTGGTGTTGAAGCTCTCAGCTACACTTGCAAGATTTGACAATCATGTTGGAAAGTTGCTCCACTTTTGGTGTTCGTCCAACATAGTAGAGGATGGTTAGAGGCTCGAGGTCCTGTGGCACACAGCACGGTGAAGCTGAGGCTTCTGGGTTCAGAGTGTTGTACAGGCTCAGCAACTACAAGGGAAGGCCAGATTCACAAGTTAACCCTTAATGTTCTAGCCAGGCAGCAATAACCAACATGGCTACTATAAGTTTTAAGAGTTTGTGGTCAAATTCCTCAATTAAAATGAAAAAAATATATAAAAACTCAAATGTCGCAGCTATTATCTTTAAGGCTTTTGGACTGCGTGAAACAAAACCCTCAAAATTAGTTGAAATGCATTGGAACCCCTAACCCGTAAAATCTGGATCAAGTTTTTTTCAAAGTTGTTCTGAAGTTAAGATCAGCTTAAATTGTAGAGAGCATTTAAAGTAATGATATGAATCTTTTTATTACTAAGCTTTTGGGGAACACTGATTATAGTTGCAGTCATGTTTTCTCTGATTTATATGCATTATAGACATTTTATGGGGTGGTTTTGAAGAAACAATAGGGTGTTTTGTTAAACAGTAACCCCGCTGGCAACCCTGCTAGTCATGAAAGATGATCACAAGCGGGTCACAGGAGACCCAGTGGAGCCGCATGAACATGCGGAGTGTAAACAGCTATCTATCTCAGCTGTCCACTTGTGATCGGGTCACCCGAAATGTTAATGCCAAATCTGAGGCATCTTTTCACACACACGCACACGCACACGCACACACATACACACACCTGCCATTAAAAATGTGTGTTACCTGCCATACATTTTAATTTAAAATGATCTTATGCCACAGGGATGTTGATTTATTATTATTATTATTATTATTATTATTATTATTAGTGTTGATTCATTTTCTATGACAGCAGCTTGGAATTAGTCAAAGCAAGGCCGGTTTTACTGAATGAATTTATATGAACATTTACAACTGTCAAGCTTGCTCCCTACCTATTCTTGATCTTTGTTAACTTTTATAATGTTGAGTCATGCTGAATTAATGAGACCATGTTGGCTAAGTAATGCTAAGCACTTCTCTTCAAAAACCTTCATGAATATTCATCACAACATTTTTTGGGGAAAAAAATGATACGACTAAGGCATTTTTGAAAATTATACATTTACATTGCACATGTAATTACTGTTGACAATAAAAACATGTGCAATGTTAATGTATTATTTTCAAAAATGCCTTCGTAGAGTAATTTTTAAAAAAAATGTTATATATCATTTTTTTTGTGTGTGTGTGCCATTTCTCACCGAACTGTGTGTGGTATCAGCACTGCGCAAGTAAGGACATGGTCCTGAGCAGAAGTTAGCATGGTATCCTTTAGGCTCATGGATCCATCTCCAGCCCAAGTCCTGTCGGAAATCGATGTAAAGGCGGCGAACACAGCAGTTCTCCTCGTAATTACTGCAATGGAGGAAGACAGACAGGGGTGATCAGCTGCTCCTTGTGATTCATTTCTTTATGCTCTATGAACTTTTCTATTCTGCTGTTCTGCTTTCTTGGCACAGCTGCTGCATTCATTCAATGACATTTCCATAGCCTCAATGAAGTAATACAGCCAATTCTTACTTGACGTTTTCTATTTTCATTCTGTATTGCCTTATAAACAGCTCAAGCTGTGCCTTTCAGAGGCTCAGAAATTCCACTGTGAGGTGTGTCATTTTTTTTCCCTCTCCTGGACTGGGCCCAGGCGTCTAATGCTGCCGGTAAGGTAAGCCCAGGCATTGCGGCTCTCAGGAGCTGGTGTGCTACACACACACACACACACACACACACACACACATCTCTAATTTGAATACAGGGACAGATCCCAACTTGATTCTTTTTGATCATGCTTAAAATTGTTAGGTGCCAATTAAATAGTTTAGTCATACAGCCTATTGAGGGAAACACTTTGTGAGAGTACTAATTGAATGTGAACCAGAGAGGATTAGTAAACCCACTTCAGTGATGGATTTTTTCCCCCATTGTGGCTGTATGTTGTGTAATAGTGATTTTGCACTGTGCCTGACTTCCTATCGAGTTTAAATCCACAAACATCCACTCCCCTACATCATGTAGAGTGACACACATGTAACACTGTAGCAATAAAAAAAGAAATGAAATAAAAAGTAGCACCCCCTTACGAGAAGCAGTAGTTGGTATCCAGTGCCCGTTTGCGGCGTCTGGATGTAGGCGGAACGTCCAGGCGATGGGGAGGCAGCATCATCAGGATGAGATGTGGCAGGGGTTGCTCCTTCGATTTACCGTGCCGGCCAGGATCCAAACGGTTCTCATGGTTCATCTCATCCATACCTACGGTTGAAACACTGCATGTTGAAAAACATATGAAAGCTGAGTCTATGCCCAGCATCCCTCAGTTCCTATTGGCTGTCATTCCACAGCATCTTTTGCCTGTATTCTCCTCTTCCCCTGCACTCGCCTGTCTGCTCATCCAATCTGTCGCTGATAGAAAAAGCAGTTCAGGTCCCCGGAGGGACGTTGCCAGTGGATACGGACGCCCCTCTTTAATTCAGGGCCAAAAGTCTGAGCGCCCGTGGCAGCAACGCATTCCTTGCAGTGGAGACTGCTGATGGAGTAAGGAAGCATTACCAATCCCCCCCTAGACCCTGGGGCCCCCAGTACTAAGTGAGATTCCAGACCCGAGCACGTTCCCATGATCAAGCTTGCGATCTCTGTCTTACTCTGAGCATTATCTCCAACTACAACTCAGACCCATATGTTTTGGATGAAAGTTCAGAAGAGAATGATATTCTAGATAAAAAAAAAAAGGGTAGGGGAAATACAGAGATGTGACAATAAAAGGACTGAAGAGCTACAAAGATTAGAAAATCTAAGCTACAATGCCAAGTTTTCTTTAGGTGTAAAATATAAAACCAGCTGTACTACTAGTAAACCATCTTCTCTAGAATTTTATATTAATCTACAAGTAATAATTAAATCCGCCCTGTAAAATGCACATGTTTTGAGCATTTTATTATTTTAAAAATCAAAGGTTGCAATGCTTTTCCTTTTATAATTAAACTGGAGAGTTTGTATTTCCTTGTATTTCTAAACAAAGTAACCAATAAAACTACAATAGAGGCAAAACACTTGCCTCTAAAGTATCAATCAGCCTTACCTTTAAATTTGACCTCCAGCACTTCGTTTTTGTTCTCGATGATGTCACCGTTGGGATTAAAGGTGTGACAGGGACAGTGCACACTGAGCTCCAAGCCAAGATTAGTCTCTGCACAGCACGGGGAGACGACCCAGTTCAGAGAAATGACATTTATTACAGTTTTCTTTCTTTAAATTTATTGTCTTTGTATCATCAGTGCTGAGGACTACAGGTCAAACAGTGTTAAATCATGAAGTTGCAAATGGTTTTTAAGTCTGTTTAAATGTGTCAAATGTACTTTTATATTAATACAGATCATTATTTTTTAATAATGAAAACTGTCATTTATAAATTTTCATTTTAATAATACTGTACATTCCAGCTCTTCGTTTCCAGCTAAGGCCGGGACAAGTGCCGTAAGCCAGCCAACACGTTTATTTTCTGAATAATTCTCTTAGCAAACTTTATCTTTTGGCTCATTATTTCATTTTGTAAATAATTCCAATACCCTCCAGAGGAAAAAATAAAAATCAAAAATCAATCAAGTCAAGAGGTTTGGGCTGTTAATAATTTCTTGCCATTTATTCGTGCCATGTAGTAGAACTTCCTTACTATGATCCTAAAATGTAACTTTGAGATATTCCGACTTTCCAAATTTCTAATCAATGTAACAAGACAGTGTTTAAACAGACCTGAATGTCTTATATTTGTAATAACCCAGATGTAAACGTTGATTCTTTCCTTTTAACTCACCTCTGTGTGTGAGCCACTCTCTAACAGTCTCCGTGACATCGAATGACACCCACTCCGCCGTTCCTTTGGTCAGGACGTTCTTCCCCCCAATATACCGCTGCTTCGGAATTTGTTCATCATGTCTAATGATCTGAGGAAACACAAAACATCCTGATTTTGCATGGGGAATAATTTGGGGCTTCCATGTAATAATAATAATAATACATTTTATTTATAATGCACTTTATATTTGAAGCAAATCTCAAAGTGCTACAAATTAATTCGACCCGAAAGCTCTGATAAAAAGATACGTTTTTCCATGTGATGTGAAGGCCAAGGAAGACATTGGCTGATCCATATTTTAACCCAAATTATTCCTGAGACAGTGTTTATCATGTTTTATTAGCAAAATAAAACATCATATTGACAGCATGAGTAGATGGGTCATATGGTAAAATATACTCAGCAAGCACACTCATATTCACATAAGCTCCAGACATCGACCTGGCCAGCACCGTTTGAGCCAGACACTCGAGGATGCCCGAGGCCAAAGCATTCAATTCTCTCCCTTATGGAAAATGTGACTCCCGGTGTGAGCGAGATCCCCATACTGCATGTTAATGCCTTGAATTTAGCCTTTCTCCACAGTTAGACATAAAGGCTTCTCAAACATTTATACAACTCAATAATGTTATCCTAAGCCCCCCAAAAAATGACCACATCATCCTGCTCAGGAAGTCTTGAGGTAGCTGCAAGCCTTCTGTTCCAAAATCCACACCACAATGTCTGACTCATCAATCTCCTCGATAAAATCACTCCCCCATTTACCATCAGACACACAAAGAACACAACTTGAGGTGGGAGAAGCAAAGTTTCTGCACCCCTTATAACCCAATCTAACCTTGTGTGAGACTTTAGCTAAGGCTGAAGGTCCTCTGAGACCCCTCAGGCAGCCCACGCTAAAGCTAAAGATTTGACCCAGCGAACATTGTGGAGGCGCACATACACCCCTCCACCTCCCCCCTGTTCTTCCAGTGGCTGACACTGCCTCTATCTCCTGCATAGCTCCTGGAAACCATCTGTAGGCCTGTCGGGCTGGGCCTAAAGTGTAGCCCTGCAGGGCCGGAGACACACGTCTCCCTGGCAGGAAACGCTGGAACCTGATCACGGCTCCCAGCTTCTCCTGGGAGATTAATGAGGAAACCGAGCGAAAAAAATCCCCCCTCACCTCATTTATATATAGTGGTTCTATATACATAGTAGATACGTGTATATATAATATGCCACTTCACACAATTTATCTCCTAAAACTCCCATCCTCACTGATGTATTACATTACAGTGCTCTGGCTATGACAGTTGCAGAAAGTAAGCTTTAGTCAGGCTTTCTCAGAATACTTCCTTTGTTCAGCTGAATTGTGCACATACGCTCCTGTATAATCCATTCAGTGCCTGGAATAAAGATCAGCACGTTTTTGGGGGGAAAAAAAACTGAAGAAGCGAGAGCCGGAGGACTTGATACAAATTCAGTATCCTTTTTTGGTCCCATGTTCTGAGCCATGATCGCATATAATAATGACTAGTGCAGCTGCGTTATTGGAATTATTGCATGAAACTTAAATAGAAGTGTTAGCAAAATCTTGCTTTTTTTTTTGTAAGATTAAAATCTTGGCTTTATTAGGGATTAGGGGGCGTCTTCTCTCCTCTACTGCATATGACAGCCCTAAAGACAACAAAGGCTGTGTGACTGTAAATAATATACATTACCTGTTTCTGAAGGATTTACAGTATATGTAAGGAATGATGTTATAGGGAAATTATCAACTATCGCATGGTATGATACCATTATTATCCCAAAGTTTCCAGTAACATCATGTCATAAAGTCCTTTCCTGTTCTTACCCACAGCCTTTTGCCAACTGCTTTACCAAAAAAAAAAAACGGCATCATTTTATAGCTATGGTAAATCTGTATCTTTTGTGCCTCTTTTAAAGTCATAAAAAAAAGAATTCAGAGTCAAGACAAAAATACAATATTTTTCACATTAATGAGAAACCACAAAAACATTCCTGTGTTGGAAAACATATCATTGCCAGAGTAGTAGTTTTCTAGAAAACTAATCAACACTGTCTGACCAGTCAGAACAGAGAATTCATCAAAACTGTGGTATAAATATACATGTATATTTCAGTTCTTTTTAGCATGAATACAAAAATGAGGTACATGTAATTAAATGTTAGATTTGCGTTTGTGTTTAGAAATGTTTGTCAGTTTAATGGCCCGGTCAAGTATTATAACTTTGCTCAAGATTTGTTTTTCACATGGGTCCAAAACAAAGAATTATGAATTCTTAGAATCTGGGAATCATGAGAAATCATACATAAATCAAAATCATGTTCCTCCTCTGAGCCATACTTGGCTACTGAAGTTGTTTAGGGTCAGCCTCTTCCACTAGTGTCTTTTGTTAATGTTTGAATTCAACTTATATGTTCACGATGTGCTTTATTAGTATAGTGTACTGGAGTGTTCTATCCAGGTGGATAGATGGAATCTAGATGTGCATTAGCTCTTAATATACATTACCAAACACCATCGAGTCAAATAAAGCTCGCATGTACTGTACCTGATAGAGCTCGATTCGCTGCTCGTTCCTGCTAGCACTAGAGTTGGGCACTCTCAGGGCCCGAAACTCTGCTCGGAACAGGTTGGTGAAATTTTTCTCCATAGTTGAAACATTGAAGCGGAAAACTTTAGATGTTATACCTTTGGGGCAGTAAATCACTTCATCTGCAAAGACAAGAAAGTAAAGGTAAATCTCTTTGAAGGCACTTTATGGAACATTACAGTCCAAATTTATGGATTCTCAGATCTGTTTCCCTCAGATGCCCAGATGTCTTTGGAGCTACAGTATATGAATTAACCCACGTTAATCATGTAAGCCTAATGCTCACCCTCTGTAATATAGAGTTTGATTTCAATTGCTAAAATTAAGCTGTAATGATTAATTTGTGAACATTAAAAAAAAAAAAAAATGTTTTCCATGACTGAGATAACTAAGGTCTTGAACTTGTTTTCAGGCTTTTCCAGCCAGAGAGCTTACGCAAACTGTTGATTTAGCTTGAATTAAACAGGAAATACTACTGTAGGATAACAAATAGTAGTTTATTTATTTATTATTTATATTATTTAGTTCTAAACACTGGTATGTAAAAAACTGTTTGCAATCTGAATTGCAAGCTACCTTGCATCTACATGTATATATGCAAAAGTTTTTTTTTTTTAATTGAATCCATATGTTCTAGGATCATTACACATAAAGTGAAAAGTGAATAATAATTATAGCTTACAGCTATAATCACAGCATGAAAATAAAAGAATCTAGCATCTTAAAATATTAGAATTATTAGAAATGTCCAACAACTAAAAAAGTACTGTAGGTTCATTTATCCCCTTAATTCTTGGTCAGGGATCTTTTAGCACTAACTACTGCATTAGTGTGGTATGACATGGAGGCGATCAGCTTGCGGCACTGATGAACTGCTATTGAAGACTATTAAAACCAGCTCATCTTAATTGTTGGGTGAATGTGCTTTATCTTTCTTTTAACAATAGCCCATAGAGAATCAGCTCAGGTTATTAATCCAGCACGGTAATATAATGGTCAGCAAAGCAGGTAGTTTTGTCACTGTGGGCATGGCACACCAAATCATCACTGAATGTGGAAACGTCACACTGGACTTCAAGCAACTTGGATTCTATGCCTCTTCACTCCCTCCAAACTCTGGGACCTTGATTTCCAAATGAAATGCAAACTTTGCTTTCATCTGAAAAGAGGAGTTTGGACCACTGCGCAACAGTCCAGGTCTTTTTCTCCTTATGTGAGATAAGATGTTTTTGGTTCAAGAAAGCTTGCTACAAGGACTGTAACAATTGTAGCGTACTTCCCAAAAAGATGTGTGTGCAACGTGGCTCTTGCTGCACTGACTCCAGCCTCACTCCACTTTTTGTGAAGCTCCTTAAAGTTCATCTTAAGTCTGTGGTCATCGATTGTGTTTGTGTTCCTTTTCCTACCACACTTTTTTACTTCTTGTTAACTTTTCATGAATATCCTCCATGTGAAGGATCACATTTTCTGAACAACTGTCAAGTCAGTCTTCCCCAGGTTAGTGGTTGCATTCTCTAAACCAGACTGAGAGGTACACAGTATTTATTCTGTAGGAGTGGTAATTTACTCCAGCTCGAAATTATAAATTCTAATATTTTGAAATACGGATTTTTTTTATTTTTGATTCTCATGAGCTGTAAGCCATTCTCATTAAAATGAAAGCAAAAAAAGCTTTTTTCCTACTTTAGAAATCTGGGTTAATCTATAGTGTGAGTGTTTTACTTTTTAAATTGGATTACAATTTTTTTTTTTTTCATATTTAGTTACATATACTGTATATGCTTTGTGCTTTTGTGCTTAGTGGGAACACATGTTTGACTTTTGCACATTTTCATTTTTTTAAACTGCATCCTCAGAACCACTTTGGTAGTTGATGACCACACCTTATCAGAGAAATTCGTGACTGCTAGGGAAACCAAAATTGCAGTAACAGATTGTAAATATCCATATTTTTGGCTTCAGCATTGTCCAAAAGTCCATTGAGTGCATTTAGTTTGTACACAGCAGCACACTCTTTCCCCAAACAGTATTTTCTTTTTACTGATCATGTGTCAGAAAAAATAACTTCGTTCTTTATGGATGTCATATTTTTGTATGCAATGTCATATTTTGCCAAAAAACCTGTTTAAAGCTTCTGAAAGAAAAAAATATAGTAATTTTCAACATATGTCTTGTCTTAAGATGTTTTCATTTTTATCTGTAAATACTTAATTGTTATAAGCTATCATACTTTAAGAGCCTTTGGACAGAAGAAGAACGTATTGAAATCATTTAATCAATCAGAAGCTGTCATGAGGTTGCGATAAAATGCAATTACATACAGAACACCAGATGTGTTAACACAACACGAGTGTGTCATGAGTGAGAAAGAAGTTAGTTAACAGTTAACACTACCATACGTCTGCATTGCAATGTCTAATAACCATCTGATGGGTTTAATAAGGAGATTCTGCATATAGTGTTATTGGGATGTAGTGTGAAGTATCCTGAGCAATATTTATTTTGGTTGATTTATAATAAAACATTTATATGATGGATTGGGTGTCATGAGAAGTGCGTCCACCCAATTTTGAAATGAAACCAACGCCACCACTCAGTGAATGAAAATGATTACTTGCTTTGGGAGATTGCAGAGCCAAAGTGATGTCCCATCTGTTTGTGCTTTACAGAGAAAGAGTTAGCAACAAGTTGAAGTCATGAAATGAAAACCAAATGTCTTTCAGTTGGTGATCTAGACCAAGTAGGCTTGGGATACGAGCGTGGGCTCCTCCCACGCGCTCTACTACACAACAGGTGTCTCTAAACTGAGCACTCCCAAGGGCTTACACTGTAGAGTGAGAGCGCTTTGGTTAACGACATTGTGTGAGGCAAAAACAAAACAGTGAGTTCAGCCTATTCAAAAAGTAGACCCGAAAATACGAGTAGACCACACAACCAGCATTCATAATCCTCAGATTATCCTCAGTTTTAACTACTTTAAATTCCCTTTAAGAGTTGAATATGTTGCTGACAGACCACACTCCATTAGCAGTGCATCAAATCCCTAGCTGGTTGGATGCCATGATAAATGTGGTAAGCTATATTTATGTAATAAACAGATTATGCCAAATGGACTGCTATGGAGTGGAGACGTATTAATAATAATTGTAATAATCTCGTCAATATACATACAGCAGAAAGACCGGCATTGTTTTTGAGATTTTTTTTCTGCAACTGATTTTTCTTATATTGTAATTAGCCTGGTGCTAGCAGTGCTAAACAAAGCGAACACATGGCTACTATTTTACAAGCTAAATGGAAACACTCACTTACAGCCAAGTCAACAACTATTCACGCACCTTTGTGTGCACCATGTCTTTAGAATGTATGCCAAAATGAAAGTTATGCTTATAATCATGCTAAAAGAAAAAAGTTCAGTTGGTCTTCATAAACCTTCGCCTGCATTTGATCTTTAATACCTGTTTACAGATTTGGCAGCCAGACTAATAACAGTTTTTTCCATGTCTCACTTCCAAGCAGCATTTTCGGCAAGTACGGTCAATTATGCATTATAACTTTTCCACAATGCAAAAGAAACTTCTTCCGTTTCTCACTGTTTTACTTTTTTATTTTGCTCCACTGCCCTTTCTGTAGTCCTTTAGCTGAAGGTGGAAAGCCCCACTTTGAGCAAAGATTTGAAATTCTAATCAAGGCTTCAGTTTCCTTTTGGATGACCTCATTTTTTCCCATTGCAATGGTTTAAGGTGGATTTCACATTATGGCCTATTTTCGCCAAGCTTTTGGTCTGTAGATCATTTGTTCCATGGCTGTGAGTGTGGGGGATTGTTGGCATAATTGTGTGAACAAAATTCTTATTTACAACTGCTGATATCAGGTTCAAAATGAAAGCCAGTACCACTACACTTACAATATCTGAAATCAGACTGTAATGTTTTCCATTGGGGCTAAAAACGTTTAAAAATAATTCCAATTTATATCCTATAATC
This sequence comes from Clarias gariepinus, assembly GCF_024256425.1. Taxonomy (NCBI): domain Eukaryota; kingdom Metazoa; phylum Chordata; class Actinopteri; order Siluriformes; family Clariidae; genus Clarias; species Clarias gariepinus. Next base: position 11,771,467 of record NC_071112.1, on the reverse strand, counting down.
AAATACCACATCTTATTTGAAATACCTAAAAAATTGTTTTGTCTAGAATTAATGATCCTCTGGATGCCTTCATTTGCCTTAATTTTCCTTAAAAAAAAATAGTTTCCTGTGCTTGCACACATTTCTGTTGATGCTCTTAAGAAAAGAATTTGTGCTTATGAAATTTCATAAATACTTTAAGACAAAAATACAAATTTAACCTTAGAACAAAAACAAACAATCCAAAGAAAGGACAGGAATCACTAAAGCCTGCCATCACTCCCTAAGTATCTTAGAATGGCCTTGTTTCAGACACCACCATCCTAACATTCCCCATCCTCTTTTCCTGTGTCTGGGATGTACCTCCATGCTGGGTTCTTTTCCTGACAAGTGACATCACACAGAGACTCCTGAAAAAGCAATCTCAGGGTTGTTGGACGTGTCAGAGAGTGGAGGTAAACACAAGAGATAGAACAGAGGGACATAGAAGGACACAAGCTGGCCAGCATTTGGGACATGAAATACACCTGAGAGAGGAAGAGGATGTTGATGTATGTCTGTGCAGTGTTGAATAAACTTAACCTTATCACTCAGAATGAAAATCTAAATTTTCTTCTGTCAAAGTATCTATTGTGTTAGGCTATGTGTTTAAACTAAACACATTTAAAAGTTAAGTTAAAAACTGAAACCAAAAAATTGATATTAATAGATATAACCCGTAACATGCTATCATCCGTTACAGGAGCAGGTTGTTGAGGCTCTGGGATGTTGATTTGAGGATCTTCTGGGTTGCCACTCTTGGGCCCTTTTGCAAGACCCTAAACCTGAGGCTTGTATAAGCGTCGCAACAGGAAGGGGGCCCAGATAATCCGCAAAACTGGTGGACAATTACGGGGTGGACTGAGATTGGACTTCCTGGAAAGTTAACCATGACCAACCCTCATTTGATGGGGATGGTCTCACCAAAAAAAAATATATATATATATATTTATTCCCTTTTCCCCCCTGCAAAAAAATACAAATTACATAATATCTACATATTATTCCACTTGCTCTTAAAAATGGGGCTACAGTAAATATTACAGCAGCATTTCTTTCACGTTCTCTTGGGTGTTGAGTGACGCTAAGTGATCATTTGAATGGCACTGAATGACTCCATGGACTATTTAAAGTCTTAAAGTAAGCAACACAACCACAACATAGTGCGCTTGTGTGCACTCTGAATGAGGTGGCCTTTGAATAAATCAGTTCATACACACACACGCACACACACTTGTAGATTGACTACGCTTAGATGAGATAATGCACTAAGGCTTGCTGCAGAAGTAAGACTTTTTCCACTTGATCTGGGATGAAGAGGAGGGAAAAAGAGAAAGTGTGTGTGTGTGTGTGTGTGTGTGTGTGTATGAGGGGAAGGACTCTGGCCTCAAGTATTGGCCTGAAAATTTGGTCTCTGTTTTGCTTGGAAATTACATCACCTTCTTACTATTCCATATATCAGAAGCAGTGCTGTCTGCAGCTCCAGTCCACATCCTCCCCACCCCGCCCACTCCATCGCTGATTACCTAATGCCACATAGTATTACCCATCCTGTGAACCAGACCATCATCTTTTATTTACTTATTAACATAACACTTAATTAATTTGAATCTCAGAAAAGCCCTCATAAGTTTATGTAAAAAAAAGGCTCTAACTTTTAAAGTTGATTCTTTTACTGATAAAAAATAAATAAAAAAGTTCAGTGTACACACATTGTCCTCAATAATTGGAATACCCATACATCTGCTCATTTATGTGGTTATATAGTTATTTAATCACATGGCGTCATGTAGCACACATCATTTAGATAAAGATCAAGAACTTGAGTTAATGTTCACATAAAATTTCAGAATGGAGAAAGAGAAAGATCTCTGTGACTGATCTCTGTGACTTTAACAATAAAAGATTGTTAGAGCCAGATGGGCTGGTTTAAATATTTCAGAAACTGCTGATATCTGAGGAATTTCTCACACAACAGTCTCTAGAGTTTACACAGAATGGTGCGAAAAAAAAAAATCTGTGAGTGACAGTTATGCGGGTGGAAACGCCTTGTTGAAAGGAAAATGGACAGATTGGTTTAAGTTGTCAGGTAGGATATAGCAACACGTATAATCACTCTTTACAACTAGGGTCAGCAGAAAGGCATCTCAGCAAATGTAGAACCTTGAGGTGGATAGGCTGCAACAACTTGAAGACCACAATGGATTCTGCTCCTGTCGGCTAAGAACAGGAATCTTTGCGCTCTTATGGGCACAGGATCAACCAATCTGAGCAGTTGAAGATGAACTTTTTTTCCATTCTTGTGTCTCGGTCTTTGTCCATTATAGCTCCAAATTCTAGTTCTTGGCTGACAGGAGTGAAAGATGTGATCTTCTGCTGTGGTAATGTTGTTTATAATGAGATGCGTTTGTAAAATGTGTGTAATTGAACTACTCTTAACTTCTTATCAGCTCAAACTAGACTAGTCAGGCGAGCTTGGCCATTAACAAGGCATTTCACCCAGCAGACCCTCAAGATACTTACAGGAGATCAGCAGCTTCTGAAACACCCAAACCAGCCCATCTGTTACCAACAACCACACCATGGTTAAAGTCACAAAGTTCACACTTTTTCTTCGTTCTGATGTTTCACATGAACATTAACTGGCTCTTGACCTGTATCGACCTGATTTTAAGCATTATGTTACTGACATCGGCTGATAAATTTATAAATGAGCAGGCACACAGGTGTTGCTATTGAAGTGGATGGAGAGTGTGTGTGCTGGTATGTGTGCTACTTAAATCCCTAGGGCAAAGCTAAACAATCAGTGATGTGAACCAGAACACTATATGGTATGGCATGCTGTCATAAGACTGATTACATGAGTAGAAAGCAGGTCAAGTCTGGATATTTGCTAAGCCAAATGAGTATCACAGAAAATAATATTATCACACCAGCCATTATTGTGATGATGCTAAAGGGCACTAAATGCTAAATTAAATGGACAAGTGATTACTAATCAAGAAAGGCTCGAAATAGCAATTCCTGTTAAAGTATGTGTGGCGAAACCTAAATATGTTGTGGTTCGCCTTTGGTATATTCCCATAATGACAATTTTGAATAGCGGGAAAAACAAGATAAGGGGATTTATCAACAATGGCAACAAATGTTAATAACTTTGTCTATTGTATAATATCTGTCTATTGTGCTGATCTCATATTTTGAACAGCGTGAGGACAGTTAAGAGTATCCTGATAACCAAAGGAACACCACTGGCTATTCTAAAAGGGCAAAGTAACCATAATCTATTTGTTTGGGATAGCATATAAAGTAGCTCAGGGAGTGTATATTTGGAGTGTCAGAAGCACTTTAGCTGACCTGAAATCCACATTTGGCACAGGAGTTTGTTTGCGAGCCAGAGGACGGTCTGTTCAGTGTCTCCCTAGCATAAAACACCTGTTGATTTAAAAAAAAAAAAAAAAGTTGCATGATGCAATGACCCCCTTCCGTCACCAAGAAGGCTCACTTCCAGCTGTTTTACTCTCCAAAAAAAAAAAAAAAAAGCCTTGTGTTCTCTTAAAATCTCACTGCATTGGAGATCTGCCTTAGATATGCCTTAGATTGGGTATCTAGTGGTACTTAAACATGTTTTATTCATCAAAAGAGGCTGCAGCTGACAAGAGAAGGCCTAGGCTCTTCTCAGAGCATTACTTTTATCTTTTGTGTAAAACTTGAAAAGGCCTCTATGAAGCGGGAAACCCGTAAAAAGGCAATTATCTAGGCGTACATAAAAGACAGTTATGGCGTCGGTGGAGTACGAGATGGGGGGAAACTTTGACAGCTTGTTCCATGGACAGACAGTTAGTAAGCTCGGTTAAAATGGTTCCAATGGAATGAACGGCTGGCCGGGACATGGGAACGGGTGCGCGCGCCGCGTGAGCTCAGCGGAACGGGCAAGCGCGCGCCCGCAGCGGAGCTGAGACCTGAGAGCGCGCACGGCTCGGTCTGTTCATAATTGTCCTGTGTTCACTGAAGGAAGCAGTCTCACCGCGGAACCCGACAGCTGTCCCTGTGTGCTGCCAAATAGGAATGCCAGGCCCTTAGTCTAACCTATTGTTTATATGTATATATAAGAGAGACCTCATATTAATAAGATGTTTCCACTGAGGATAGAAAATTGCTAAAGATTGTAAATTTGGCCTGTCGATTAACTAAAGACATGCTTAATTCTCTACATCCATAAAAATGATAATCCCAGTGAGAAACTGTGAGATTTCTTACTGAAACTGGAGTTATTTTATAGGAGCCAATCATATTCCAAGAACCTTTGCAGTTAAGATTTTCCTGAGGCACTGTGTAGGATCGCAGCGGTAATAAAACCAGAGGGAACCTTAAATACCTCCTTAAATGCCTGCGCGTTTAGTTTTTAGTCTGCACTAAAACACCTCCTTATACACTCGAGCACACCAGCTACGTTAAGTCCACGTTTGGGATTTCTGTGCGTGCTACCAACCTGGACTACATCCTGCATTCTACATGGCTCTGGTGTGAACAGTGACGCAAGGTGTATCGATCAAATGATGGAAATACGCACTAGGTCTCCTGTGCAGGCGCGGAGATCCATGGCCGAAGTCAGCAAGAAACAGTGTAAGGAATCGTTGGGTTTATCTGCATACTTTTAGTAATAACCTGGGCAAACTCTTGCAAACTCGTAAGAACTGTGTTATAAAGTTATCACACCAAGATTGCGGTTAACGCATTAAGGTTGGGGGCGGGGCTAGCGTTCGTACCCTTTCTTAGGAGTTGATATGTATGAAATGCAACATCACCCTGGATCGTTCGAGTTTTGGGATTATTCTAGGCTCTTCCCTTGGTTACACGTGAGCAGTAGAATAGGTCACTCCTAGCGCATACGTGTAGATATGGTATAAAAATATCAGACCCTTGATTTTATATTGGTATCAATAGAAAAAGTTTCGAGGAGGTTTCCAGTGATACCAATTAGGGTCACCTTAATGTAACAAAAAAAAAAATTAAAGGTTACAGGATCAACAGGTTTTATTTATTTATTATTATTTTTTGCAACATTGTTAATACTCGATCGTTCGGACCCGTGTTTGGTTTTTGGGGTACTCACTGTTATCGGGCGGTCCCTGAATCATGTTGAACTTGTGGATCTCCTTGGCATAGTACTCAGTCTCGGTATTGTCCTGTCCACAGCTTTGCTGTCGCTCTCGGCCCAGTTCTTCGATCAGCTCCTTGGTGCTGTTGTAAAGCGCCAGCACTGAGTACGGCACCTGAGACGGTCCGAGAGCCTGCGGCGGGCTCGTGAGGCGCAGCTTGCTCAGGATCTGACCCCGGATCGCCTCCACGCGCTTTTTCTTGATGTTATCAATGTCCACGGTGGTGCAAGTGGACAGCGAGAAGATCGTGGTCACGCTGTTAAGAAGGAGGAAAAACAACAGTGCTTTGCCCAGATGCATGATTCTCACTTGTCAGAATTGAAAAAGAAAAAGAAAAAAAGCCAGAAGAGACTATCCAGTTCCAGTTCAGTTTTCAAATATAGCTGGTGATTAAAATTAAATAAACTTAAAAAGAGCAAAAACAACTAGACTAAAGCAATAGTTAGCTATTAAGGTAAATTCCGGGCGATCGTGCGAGTGGGTTGATGTTCAGATTCCCCATGAGATCCCATCTTCTGAACTTAAACTGTAGGAATTGCGCTTCCGAAACACATCCCAATAAAATCCCATAACACAGCTAAAGTCTGAGCATTGCTACACTAAGAGCTTAGTGTTGAGAGTCTCGTCAGCATATTGCCTTCAGGTTGCTGTTTGGTATAGACTGTGCTCTCTCTCTCTCTCTCTCTCTACTCTTCTTTCTCCTCCTCCTCCTTCCCTAGTCTCCGGCGTTTCGGACCCAGCGGACCTTCAGCTGCTCTCAGCGCCTTTATACAGACAGACAGAGGTGTGACGTGTAGGAGGGGAGGGACAAACACAAGCGCGTCCTGGTGCCTGGCACACTTCCCTCTGCTCAGTGATGAACAACTCTTATCACTTCAGCCATTAGGTATAAAAGAATGGCATCCAGAATTATAATGAAACATCATTATGCACACACAAAGAGGATTCTCTCTCTCTCTCTCTCTCTCTCTCTCTCTCTCTCTCTCTTTACACACACACACACACAACTTATTTTTACCATGCTTGAGCTCCCTCAAGTGGATTTGCTTAGAACAGGCACAGCCAAATCTCTATAAAATAACTGAGGGTATACAGTACATTCAGGCCGCCATACTATATATAATATTAGTATTGTACATAGTATTGACATTGGAGACTCCTTCCTTAAAGAAGAAGAAGAATTCACATATACGTAATCTTAATATCTAAATCTTAGTATTAAAGAAAAAAAATATAAATGTGTTTCATGTCTGTGTTATTAGGTCATTAAACCATTAAATATTTCCAAATATAAAAAAACACAAAACCATTAAATATTTCCAAATATAAAAAAATTAATAAATAACAAAAAATATTTGCTTGCTTGTAAAGAAAGCAACATATTACATAACAGATCACCGACTAGAAATTGTTCTATTTTAGCCATATCATGCAGAAGAATTCTCTTGAGATGGTACTTGAGTTGGGAATGACTAGTGGAAGTATGAGAAAAGGCCACCCAAGAACTCAAAGCGGATATCAACATAAACATAGGCAAACTAAAAGAAGGGGTGATCAACAGGATTGTATGGGAGGAAATGATACATAGAATGACCTAAACTTTACCTTGATTGAATGGATAATTGATTTATTGATTAAGTGGTATACAATAATTAGCCATAACTTTTACCATTTATATTATCTAGGTTTTAGGTTCACCTTGTGCCGCTGGTGCAGCTCTGGCTCCTCTGGGCGTGGTCCCCCAGGACTATGGTTGGAAACCACTGGTAGTATTGACATTAAAGACTTCTTCTATATTCATTCATTCATTCATTTATTCATTCATTCATCTTTAATATCCCTGATCAGGGTCACAGTACATCTGGAACTTATTGTGATAACAATGGGTATAAGACAAATTCATCCTAAATAGGACACCAGTCCTTATCAAGGCAACATGTACCGACTTTCATTCAATTTATTAAAGACAATAAACATTATGGACACATAAAGGAAAAGGAAAATTTTAACCTGAGCTCTGTATCAAACTAGTTGGGTCTGTAAGATGGCAACGCTACCTGCTATATGCCAAACATATCCTTCCAGAAAACTGTAAGTCCCTTTTTTTCTTTAACTGTTTATGTCACTGTGTCATTAAAATGGGGAATGACTTGCTTCTGTAGCTGTTATTTTGGGCCGAGTTTGGGTCTCTGAATAAATTTGGCTCAATGTCCGAACAACTCCATTCAACTTGTTGAACTGAGTCATTCATGTGATATTGATAACGGACAACCTTTTATGAAAAGGTCCTTATGTTCCATATGTGGAATGAAACAACCAGGGTCAGGTTTCTGGGGTAGGCTGCAAATCAACATCTCTATATATGGTGAGGTCCAAGATGTTTAAATCAACATTACTGGCAATATTCTAGTAAACAATAAAATATCCCAGATTACTGGCACTCAACCAAGTATCCATTGACTAACAAAAATAAACCCCATTAGATGCCAAAAACTTAAATTAGCTCTTAGTGAATAGTTTTACCACAAGGACACAGACGCTACATGCCTTTACATGTCACGTCCTCGGTAAAATATTCCAACAATCTTATCAAACATTGCTGGCTGTTCCCGTACTGATTACAGATTTCTGGTCGCTGACAACATAGATATATAAATCTAGTTTTGCTCAATGGAGCGTAGTGTGATCACGAACTGCCTTATATATAATCTACAACTGATATTAATGATTCTATGTATGTAAGCTTATTATTTGGTGAGAACACTCATATGAATGTGGGTAAAAAGACAGAGGTGGAAGTGATAATGATCACATCTGGTGCACAAGTCAGGAGTAAGATTCTTGTCGCTAAGCCTGGCATCTTTGTGCGGCTGTATCTATGTTTGATAGTTTATTCCATGGCTGCCACAACCCTAGATAATTTTTTTTCCTTTATCCCACATACCAATTCCATTTTACAGTACGAGGGTACAGTATGATTATTCTTCTTTGTCATTTTATTTAAAGGATCAATTTATAGAGTACATACACCATCACAACAGTATGTTTAATACTCTTACTGGCATATACTGTAGTATATTCAGTATTTTCTTTGAAATGGTTACATTTCTATCAGGTTGTGGTTATTAAAAGAGCAACTATTTTTAAATAAATGTATGTTGAAAATACTTATTATATAGCCTAGCTATAAAAAATCTGATTTATTAAAATCTGATTGATATTAAAATCTATTTTCCTATAGAAATAAGAGAAAAATAAATAAATAAACAGCATTAATAAAAAAGGAAAACAAATAATTCTGAACGCATTTCAAATTGTAACTAAAACAGTCCTGGATCAATATGTTTGAATTAGAAATGTTTAGTTGCCATTTACAATGCATTTAGAATGATTTTTGAATTTAAATATTTAAATAATTCCAAATGCGTTACAAATTGCAACTAAAACATTTCTAATTCTTGATATTAATCTAGGATGTAATTTCTCAATCTGGTCTCCTTGGAGACGGTTGCTGTGCAACGCTTCCTCCAGGAAGTAAAACTCTAGTGAGGAGGAGGAGGAGCAACGGGAATCTCCTCGAGAGCTGCTCCAAAATAATGGAAGACTCGCTGCAAATCGGTGATAATGGATTCAACGGATTTCCAAAAAGTGTAAGTTTTTAAATCAGCATTGAATCAGTTCACTTGAGGAAGTAAATACGATGTGTGTGTTTTTTATTATTAACAAATACAGTAGTATCCAGTTGATTAGCAAAGAAGCTTAGCTAGCCTACAGAGAAGCTAAGGTAAGTTGTGAACGCTAGGTTAGCTCACAGGCTATTTCTAGTTAACAGAGGTTTGTGCTTTAACAGGTAACACTGATATATATACACACACACGTCGGGGTTTTAAATAGCACACGTTAACACGTTGAGCTAGCATAACAGGTATGTGTTGAACTGAAGCGTCAGTTGCCCTAGCAACAGGAACGGGTCCAAGACCGGAAGTGATTTTCTAGTTCACATTTAACAACAGATTTCGGGTAAAAGTATTTGTTTGAGGCTGTGACCAACTTGTCTTTCAATAGACCGCAAAAAGCGGCAGAAGGGCTCGCCAAGCTGTTGATCAGGCGTCTGTAGACGAGTCGCGACCCGGCAGGAAGTCGTCCTCCTCCGGCATGTCAGCGCCTGGAGAGGTGAGTCTCACCTGGAGAGATTTCAACTCTGTCTCTGTCACTGTCCATCCATCTGCTCTTCATCTTTCATGTATTATTATGTTATATTACCTAATCATACGGTGTATCTGCTCCTGCAACCCGTGCTCCTGCACCAAGGAGGAGGAGGACACGGTACAGTAACACGCATGGCTTTGCTTCTACTGCTGAGTTGTGTACATTGTTATTGTGTAATTTTATACCATGTGATAATATAATTTGGTGTGTAACCCTTAAAAGCCATTATGTGTTTTTCTGTTTCTTTTTTTTAAATGAACATATATACGGCTCAGGGCTCAGAATTGGGCAGTATAGTGATGTGCTTTTTCACCACAATCTAGGCTTATCATATACTAAATGTTAGTTCATTTTAACCAACTACTCAAACATGACTGAGCAAAAAAAAAAAAAAAAAGTCACATGGGCAAAAAAATAACACAGATACATCCTTACCATATTCCATTACTGGTAAATGTACCCTTTATAAAAATAATGATATCTTTTTTTTTCTTTCTACCTGACACATCTGAAAACCCAACCACACATTTTGAACCCTGAAGCCTCCCCCTTAACACACACCGGCAAGGCATCCATATAATCACATATATTTTTTTTCAGTCATCAACCTTTGGTGTGTTGTTGGCACGGATCTGTATCTGTGAGTTTTTTTTTTTTTTAAGTGTTAAAGGATTAAAAGGTTTTACCTGCCAAAATTGCTTTCACTAAAAATCACTTGGTATAAAGTTACTGACTGTGTGTTGTATTCTAGGTGTTCTCAAACTTTTACATTAAAAAAGCCACTGCAGATTTTCTTTTTTAAAACAATTTATTAAAAAGAAATTAGGAACATTATTACACCCTAGACAAAAGAATTTCACCTATTGATCAGTGTATATATATATATATATATATATATACAAACATGTAATGTATGTATATGTGTGTATGTTTGTATGTTTGGGGTCACTCGCAAATTTCTGTGTTTTAGTTTAGTGATTTATTTTCTACATTCTACAACAATACTGGGAATTTCAAAACTATAAAATAACACATATGGAATATGGTAATTCCTTAACAACAGCAAAAAACAGAGGAACAGTATTGTCAAGTGCATTTGCAAAATCCGTCAAGCACCATAATGAAACTGGCTCTCATGAAGGCCATCCCAGGAGGGCGAGACCAAAATCTACCTCTGCCGCAGACGAGAAGTTCATTTAGAGTTATCAGCCTGAAAAATGACCAATTAACAGCACCTCAGATTAGAGGCGTTATGAAGTTTTTACAGAGCATAAGTAGCAGAAACATCTCACCATTAACTGTTCAAAGGAGTTTAATGCATTTTTTGGACGCCTTTAGCAGTCCTTTACAATGTAGAAAGAAATAAAAATCAGGAACCATCACGGAGTTAGAAAGTGACCCCAAACTTCTGAACCGTAGTGTACAGTATGTACACTACCAGTCAAAAGGCTCCTCTGAGCGTGGTCCTTCAGGGGGTCCTCTAGGACTATTGTTTATATTTGGACACACATATATTTATGTATATAATATGTGTTTATATGCTTGTACACTACCAGTCAAAAGTTTGGACACAAATTCAAATGTCATGGTGTTTTCTGATTTTTATTTCTTTCTACACTGTAAAACAATGCTGAAGGCTTCCAAAATATGCAATAATCACCTTGGAACAGTTGATATTGAGATGTGTTCGCTCTATTAAGCGTTTATAATAGCTCTAATTTGAGATACTGTTTGTTAATTGGTGATTTTTGAGGCTAGTAAATGAACTTTTTCTCTGCAGCAGAGGTAAGTTTTGGTCTTGATTTCCTGGGAAGGTCTTCATGAGAGCTAATTTCATCATAGTGCGTGATGGGTTTTGCAAATAATCTTGATCATATAGTACTGTTCTTGCAGGAACTATTTTAGAACAGCTGACCTTCATGTCTTAAAATAACAACTGACTGTTGTTTTGTTGTTGTTACTTTATTACCTAATGCCATGCGTTATTTCATAGTTTAAAAAAATCCAGTATTGTACTAGAATGTTGAAAATAAATACAAACTTTTGACTGGTATTGTAAATATAATATTTCTGTACATTCCTCTCATAATTGCAAGTTGACCTTGAACTCTGATAATTCTGGAATTAGAAAAATGCAGACCTCCTGGCTGTGCTTTACAGACCCAAGTTTGAGAACATGGCTTTAGGCTCTGTTTTTAGTTCACATTTATTTACACAGTTTAAATAAATACACATATTTTTGAGATCGCTTTACAGACATGCAAAAAGAAAATAGGGTTAGGGTTAGGGTAACCCTAACCCTAACTCTAACTCACAGTTTTATGATAAAATATATGCACCGAAATTAGTTACTTTTTTAACCAGATAGGGTTTAACTATTAATACATTTCTAATACTGTGTTAAATTTTCTTTAAAGGCTTTAATAATATAAAATGAGAGGGTTGATCTCAACAGCATGGAGCATCTCAACAGCATCTCTGTTGATGTTTTACCTTTCCTTTTAATTGAGCTATAATTCTGTTACCAGTAGAAAAAGGAATTTCAAGATTCCCATCTCTCTCTCTCTTACTCTCTCTCTCTCGCTCTCGCTTTCTCTCTGGGACAGTTCGCTCTCAGTTTCAATTCAGCCTTTTTTAAAAGTCATACAGTATCTATGCATGCTTAAAAATAGTTATATTCTCATCTGAAAAGAAGTAAACAAATTGTAGTCACTATAGCAACAAATTTTGGTGCATGACGTTTATTATAAGACAAAATATAGATGCTGATGCTTCTTATACTGTAGGTTTCTGTTCACTATGCACTGTGGCATATTTTGGATTGTGGCTTGTGATAATCATATGATAATCAGTGCTGTGACTGTTGGGAATGTTTGTGCACCTTATACTAATATTAACAGTAATAACAATATTAGCACATTATACATGTAGTGGCTGTAATACATAGGCTCACTTATTTTGTAAAGCATAGTTAGTAACTTAAGGGTCATTTTTTCATTGCAATTGCACCTGATACACTTGTACCACAGTAACACACATTACCATGTCACTATCATGTTAGTGTTAAAGTTTAGAATGATCCACCACCCAAATAAAATCTGTGGTAACTTTATGGCGGTCTTTTTCCGTTGTGGTACGGATAGAGATGAGCTAACAGACTGTGTAAAGAGGTTCCCTGAATTACGCTGATAATTCCGCAGATCCTGATAAACCTATTGTAATTGAAAATGCATACAATACTTGCATAGAAAACCTACATTAGCCTACAGTTTAGTAAGAATTAGCTGAAGTAGCATGGTAATTCAGGGACTGTCTCTGTAGGTACAGAGGGGCTAGGAGGTATATATGATAAAAGATACCATTTTATATTGTATACCACCTTATAATTCTGATTTATGCATACACTGTACGTCATATACAGCATACTGTATGCTGTATATTCTTACACATGTCATACATATTTCCCTAATTGTCTTTAGATTCTGTAAAGCTGCTTTCCGACAATTATGATTGTTAAAAGCGCTATATAAATAACATTTAATAAAATTAAATTAAATTTTCCTGAATAAAGGGCTAATGAATGCATATACCAGGTAGGTGCAAAGTCACTACTGCTGTATTAATGCCATGGCATTTACAGTATCGAGGTTTTGGTTTGTCCACAGGAGTGATGAAGACTCTACATGGACTGGCTTTTTTCCACCAAGAATTCCAGCTATGTTTTTTCCCTCTTCTGTAAACTTCCTAAATTAGCTTAACTTTCCTGATGCAAAAACATGATTCTCGCGCCCTCTGTGACCTTCCATCTAGATTAAATACATTTTTGGGGTCTTGTGTGACTGGGCCAGTTGTAGGTCAGTTTTAAACTCTGCGATTCTAAAAATATATCCTGCATTAAATATGTTCCTTTTTTGACTTGCACAAGGCATTTTTCCGAAACAGGCAGGAGTGGTCCTATATTCTCACATTAATCTATGCATAGCAAGCTCATGTTCATGTTCATGTTCAATAAAAAGCTCTGAAAATACATGCAACAGTATGAAAGTAAAAGCGTTGTGTTAAAGACTGTTCTGACATGCATTACCCGAAATCAATACGCTTTTATGTTAACCAGCATTTTAATTCATGTTTGTTTGTTTTATCTGTTGCCTCTATTTTTTGCATTAGTGAAGTGTAACCTCTGAAAAAAAATCAGATCAAAACCCACATTTCCACTTTCTGTGCAATGTGATCACAATCTCCAAAGACGTCATGACTGTATTGTCTGTCATTACATTAAGATGGTAGGATATACTTTTAGTGGGTGGCATCATGGATGAACTGGGTAGCATTCCTTCTTCACAGCTCCACAGTCTTCTGGATAGATTATGAGCTTTGTGTTTGTGAGAGAGTTCCTTCAGGGTCTTCCAGTTTCCTGTCAAAAACATTCCCATATTTGTACTGGATACTGTTAAGTGCCCTTAGATTGAAGTGGACCGATATTCCATCCAGCTGGCACTCCTTAGAAGGTGTACCCTGCCTCGTGCCCCAAGTCCCCTGGGATAGGCTCCAGTATAAAGAGATACTGAGAGTGAGTGAGTGAGTGGGTTATTTCATCTGGATGTTTCATCCCCGATAACACCCTGTGTCCCTGAGATTTACTGTAGATCCATCACAACACTTTTCCAGAGTATAGTGCTTACTGAAAATGAATGAATGAAATACCAAAAAAAAAGCATAGTCCTATGTTTTTTTTTTTGTTTGTTTTTTTTTGCTTTGAGTCAGCAGTAAACAGATTAAAGCCATTAGTAGTGTATATGAGCCAATTTTGTAAATTATGGATGTACAGTCGACAATACTAGGTTAATTTTCGGCATCAGCAACATTCATATTTAGTGGCCTCGTCCCAAATGGTGGTTTCTTAAGTCACCCCACTACTGGCGGAGCTCCAATGCGTTTCAGTTCTTGTGAATTTCCCGAAAGTGTTCTGGTAAATTTAGGAGTGTAAGGTCATTAGCTAAGCCTGTATCTTAGGAACCAAAACAAGATTATGTGAAATCATGTCATCAGGAGTACTGTAAAATTATTTTATTGCATATATTGTTTATATATAAACCATTTATAAGTCAAGGATTACACCAATTACCAGCGTAATTGAATTCCAGCCTAAGACAAACACATTACGTAGCTTTGATATTATATAATTAACTTTTTAAAGTAACTATAGGTCTATAAATTAATTTTCTCAGTGGAAAGTCTCTGAGAAGCATGGAGACATTGATAAACACTGCTGTCATTATTTTAGCTGACCTTATTCTTCCCACAATCCTTTTTTCCCATATGCCATGAAATTACTTGTTCCATTTTAATAGGACAACCAACTGCATTTTGTTCTTCCTTTTCTGTCTCTATATGTGGCTATTCAGCTTCACATAGCTGTGGTGAGCGAGCTCAGTAATGGCAGATTATTTATTTCATGTTAAGCTAAAGACATTCCTTCAGGACGTTGTGTCATTTACCGACCCAATTTGGTAATGTGAAATGCTGTGGGTTTTTCAGACCCATTTGTTGCCCACCCACCCTCGCTGTACTATTCCATTATTCAAAGGTTCCTCTGTTTTTTTCTCTTTGACGTCTGTGATCTTAATCCAATTGACTATTTTCAGAATGAGAATGAGAAAGTAAAAGTCTGTTTTAAAGCCTAAGTTATGCTGGCCCCTTCCTGGCGTTTAACATTCTCCGCAGTCCTGTGTGCAGTTCCCACACTCTCCCATTCTTCCTACTGCTCGTTCTCCAGGATCACCCCATAACCCCAGGCAGGAATGGATCTGTTGACACTGGAAATCCAACACATTACACGTACAGTAAAACTAATTAGAATATCAGGGAGCATAAGTCACAGAACCTGCTAGTGAGCCCTTTTGATGTCAAAATATTAGCAGTAATAAAGCAGTAAACTGCAAGTGAACTACATCGTCAGGCATAAATGTTAAGCATTACTTACATTCTGAAATAATTTTAATACCATTCTCTAAAATGTGTAATTACTACTTCATGTCTGTTGGTCCTAGATTTATAAATATTTATTTGTATGTAGTGTGCTAAAGCTTGACAGAAGCATTAAAACATAAAATATGGCAAAACAGTTTTTTTTTTTCAGACAGATTTCATTTCAGTAATTTCATTTACTCATTCATCATCTATACTGCCTTATCCTGTATACAAGGTCACAGGGGGCCTGGAGGCTACAGCATGAGGCGGGGTACACCCTGAAAAGGGTGGAAAACCCGGAGGAAACCCGCCAAGCACAGGGAGAACATGCAAACTCCATGCACACAGACCCCGAAGATGGAATCAAACCCGGACCCTGCAGATGCAAGGCGCCTCTTAGCTAACGTGCCGCCCATTTAAATAATACTAAAAGTTAATTCTTTGTACCCATACACTGTGTCTTGAAGGTCTGGCTCCATAGAAAAAAAAAATTTCCCTATACATTGGATACAAAAGTGGTCCAACCCCATGCCTCACGCTGGGCATGCAACAGTCTGGATGCTCTGTTTCTTTAGGGCTTCTTCACACCGTAACTCTCCCGGATGTGGGACAGACAGTGAAGGTGGACTTTTAGAGAAAAATACATGGTTTACATTGTCCACAGCCCAAGATTTTCGCTGCTGGCACTATTAAAACCGACGTTTGGCATTGACACGAGTGACCAAAGGATGGCTATAGCAGACCAGCCATGTATATGTACCCTGTGAAGCTCCCGATGAACAATTTTGGTGGAAATGGGGGAGTTTAGGTGCACATTTAATTACTCCTGTTGGATGTGGTTCATTCTTCTTGGTGGTATGCTGACATGACCCTGGATTTCCAACATTATAATGACTTCCTGTCTTGGTCACAGATGCGCCAGCCAGACGCGCTCCAACAATTTGTCCTCTTTTGAACTGTCACCCATAATGTTGTGTGCATTGCAATATTTTAAGCAAAACTGTGCTTTTACTCTGCTAATTAAATCTTCACACTCTGCTTTTACTGGTGAAATGTGCCAGCAATGACGATTGGCCACCTGCCTGGTCAAATTTAGCCATGAAACCTCCAACACTACATTGGCCAGTGTTTTAGTTTCATTGTCTAACCCCAGTGTGTGTGTGTGTGTGTATAGTTATAGAGTATAATGTTTAAAGTATAATATAGTTTTATGCTGTAGTACATCATGATTCATTTCTGCTATAGATTTTGTGATAGCTATAAGCAGTTATTTTCTTCAATTTTTGGTAATAAGACTAGATAAAGTTTTTTAAAAGCAATAATTTCTCACAGAAATATCAATAATTAAACACATTTTAAACATAAAACTGGTCATTTTTTAAATCGTTTGTGATTTGCTTTCCGGCTACAGGTATTTTCAGAGCTACTGTTAGAGAAAATGATTTAACACCTTCTGATCGATCAGATTTCAATAGTGACTGGGGTCTCAGTGTAATTAACTCTCCCTTTTATAATGCAGATTTTTGCCTTATATGATCAGTTTTCATGAAAGTAAACTTCTGTTAACTAAAAATTTAAATATATTGCGTTTAATCATAAAAATCTGGCATATTTTGCACCAGGTGTAGCTTCCATGTTTGACCTTCAGTATGTTTTGCCTACAATGTCATTAGTGATAAGAGGCTGACAATAAATCTAATTTTTCATAAATCAGCTACAAAAAAATATAAGGGTCGTTCATAAATGATCTGACTTTTGCTTACACTAATTTATTATAGTAATGCGGCCCAAGTTTGTAAAATATTTTCAGATGTCCTTGTCTGGAGGTCACATAACATTGGATTGTTTCTTTTTATGGTTTTATTGTATGCAGAATGCTTACTGATCCAGCAAGCAACTTGAAGCATTGTTATAAACAACAATAGAATCTCTGAGCACCGTTACATCTTTAATAAATCATACACAAACTTAATCAGGATTTGTTCTGAATATATAGTAAGAGAAAACACAGCAGATTGTATTCGACATTTTTGTTATAGTTCCTTATGGTTAATTGTTGTTCGTGGTTCAGTGATTTTTGATTGATGCAAGTTGATGGGATGTCAGAAGAACAAAGCATTAGTTCCAGTGCCAAAAGAAGCACGAGACTTTTCCCTATAGTCCATAGCAGTGTTTTGACAAATATTAATCTTCGAAAACATTTAGTATTTTATTGAAGATGATATGTATATATTCATTCATTCATCATCTATATACCGCTTATCCTGTGTACAGGGTCATGGGGGCCTGGAGCCTATACTAGGAGACTGGTACACCCTGAACAGGGTGTCAATTCATTGCAGGGCATGCACACAACCAGCAATTCGGGAACGCCAGTTAACCTAATCTGCATGTCTTTGGATTGTGGGAGGAAACCAGAGTACCCAGAGGAAACCCATTTAGCATGGGGAGAACATGCAAACTCAATGCACGCAGACCCGAGGTGGGAATCGAACCCTCAACCTTGAAGGTGCAAGGCCGCAGTGCTTACCACTACGCCACCGTGCCACCAAAAATAACTGGAAAACAATATGAGTGTAAAAATGGTCTGCATGTATTTGAAACAAATATGACATTAAATGCCCCTTTTTGTGTGTTTTTTGTTTTTCATTTTAGTGTTATAGCTTTGGTAGCACAAGCACTAGAAAAGATTCATAGGGAGTGTCTGCATAGTTTAGTTAATCTCAAATTTTAATCTAGGAACACCTCATTCAGCCAAGGAAATGTGTGTCCTTAGAAATGGCTTAATCTTTTTCCAGGTGTTAGATTACAGGTTAGTGAGCGAACTGTATCCAGCAGGAGGTACACTGGCCTAGTTAATGTATAAATGTATTTTAAACATGCACATGCTTGATCCTGTACTAATATGTTTTCATTTAAATTTAAGGTATACTAATAATTGTCAGCTTACTAATTGTTTTGTCATTTGATAGGGACCTCCACCTAAGCCACCTCGCAGACAGGGAGGTTGGGCTGAAGAGTCCACCGTGACTGGCTCTGCCAAGTGAGTTCACACAAATCTTTTACACAAATCTCCTGAAAGCCACTGAATGAAATCAAAACACTAAATGATTGAGTAGATTAAATGTTCTTCTACAGTATGTGAAAATACAAGAGCTACTTTTTATCGTTCTGTAGTTTAAAATGGGTCTCGGATGTCCTCCAAGCTATGTCTCCTAAAGCTGTAGCTGAAATAGCTTCTCAGATAATTATGCCTGAAACTCTTTCTGTTTTACTTATCTTCTAAAAACAATATTTCCCCCAGCGCGAAGTAGAACCACTGTACTGTAGGTGGCGCTGAGCAACAAGATAGGGATGGTGTCTTCTTAAATGAGGTCACATTAGGGGGAACATCTAACTGACTTGTTTAAACCCAGTTTAGGTTACATTCATCCAGGTGTGCAACTTACTGACATTAAATCTATTTCAGAAGGGTTAATTATTGGGCTGCAACAAACGAATAAAACGACAAAGGAGATTTGGAGCTACTTGAACTGGATTAGGAACCCTTCAACACATTATGAAAACATGGAAGTTAGTGCTGAACTGTGAACTTTTTGGAAAAAAGTAAATGGAGATAACTTTTTATTATTATTATTATTATTATTATTATTTATTTTATATATCTAAAAAATATAATAATAAATATAGTTAAGTTTGTTGAAAATCATCCAAACCAGCTTTAAAGTTGTACAGTTTCAGTTTTTGCCTTGGTAAGTGACTGCAATGTCCTGTTCGTGTCACTGGAGGGCGATGTTCTCTGTGCAAATACAGGGAGAAAGACATGCAGGCGTGACTTAGTTCCAACATTCCGTTCTTACAGACCTACCAGACAAATGTGTCATGTTGCTTAGTATTTTTACTCGTTGAATCTTTTTGTAAAAAGAATTCTCTTTGGATATTGAGTAGCTCACACTGCACTCTCAGTCTGTCAATGGCAATGTGTCGCTTGTTCCAGTTGATTCAGTGCTCTGCTGCTTCACTGCTTTTCTCCTTTAAAACTAGAGATGCATATAGCGGCACTCTGAACTGAACAAGCCAGCTAGATTGGATTCATTTGCATGGTTTTCTGAATCACTGGTCCGGGCAGTAGCGAGAACCTCTGTGCATTTGTCTCAAGACAGGTCAGTGTCAGCTCGGTGCGTCTGCCTAACCTGTCTTGATTTTCTCTTTTCTGCGGGAGAGAGATAAAGGAGAGAGAAGGAGTAGATGGAGTGCTGTATAAGGTGTTAAAGGGGTTCACAATGCATTGATCCTGCACTGTGAAACAAAGTAACTAATGGTCCCCTCTAGAGCAGGCAAGGACTTTTTTTTCCATGCTCAATGTCACCCCTTGTGCTCAATCACCGCCGCCCTGCGCGCACTAATCCCACAGCAGAAATCCCAGGATTTGCAGATCTATCACTCCTAATTGACACTAACTGATCTGTCAGTTTATTGATGAACCTTTGAAGCCAGGTTGTCACAATATATTTTATCCCTAACAACTTTTTCCAGACAGTTTGACCATGTCTATCGCTTTACCTTACATGAGTCTTAATCAAAGGGTCCTGTAATGTGCTTTAAATGCGACTCTGCACGGACAGGACACGCACAGAGGGCAGCAGGATGAGCAGCTGCTCCCTTACCTTACGGTACAGTACAGGGCAATAGAAATATAGCTCTTGTATAAAGCACCAGAATAAAAAAAAAAAATCTCTCTCTCTCTCTCTCTCTCTCTCTCTCTATATATATATATATATATATATATATATATATATATATATATATATAGCTAAATAACTTTCTATATAGAGGAGATTTTTTCAAAGTTTTTCAAAGTTCACTTTTCATTATATAAGCCCATATGAAACCTGCTTATTATAAATATTTAGACTAGTTCCGAATTAACATAAAAATGGTGGTTGATGTGCTGTGGGAAGAATTTTGCTGGCATGATTTGAATCCACACTAAGTCCCATTAGATCCAAGCATGGCTGAAAATGTATTATTGTGTTCAAAGTTATTCTAAATGCTTAGCTTTATTCTCTGATTATTCTTTTTTATTCTAATGGGAGTGGTATCAATCACAACACTGGTCTTATCCCCCCCATAATGTGCTTATTGAATAGATAGATAAAAAAAAATAAAGTATGGCCTAGACATCTATGGGTGATTTTGGGGTGACTGTGATCTCCATCATTTTCAAATCATGGAGGGAATGTGTTTTTGAAGAATGCTGTGCGTTTCTAAAGAACACTTCCAGGGATTTGTAGAATCCACGCCAAGCCATGTGGAAGTTGTTTTAAGGCTCATGTTGGCCTAAGTCACTTTCTCTTTCCCATCCATCTGTAAAAATATTTTTTTTACTCACTGCCAGTTCCAACCCACTAACTAGTTCCGCCAAATCACATGACAGTTACCAAAAAGGGAGAATGAGGCCTATTTTTAAATTTTCTACCCATTCTATATCAAATGTTTTTATTTATACACTGTAGAATTAGATCTACTTTTTATGATTAAACAGTCTGTTGTGTGTGGCAAATAAATGGTGTAAAATTTAGTCAATAAAGCCAGTATTAATTTGTTTATGAATTTGTGGTCAGGCTGGGAATAGAAGCCGTTGTAATGTTTCTTTTTATTTTTTACCCAGTAGGGGGCACTAAATGCTAAGAGAATTCTTTCTTTTTCTAGCGTACCTGATTAATCAGAATCAACACTGATTTGCTTTATCTGCTTAATCAACCCATGGTGTCCTGAGAATGTTGTGGTCAGTGTCCGCGGGCACACCTAAGTGTGCCAATGCTACCCCTTTTAAATTCTTTCACTGGTCAGTGTTGTAGTTATAGTTTCTCGTCTTTATCTGGTTTAGTTAGGAAAAAATGAGGTAAGAAAAAAAGGGGTTTAAATCCAAAGGGAAATTATTTCCCTCGCAACATGCTAGATGTCAAAGACAGAAACACAGGGCAAAGTATTAAACAGTAACATTCAAATAAAGTTTAACTTAGTTAATTATATTCAAGTTCCTATTAAGATACGGCTGGACTGAATTATTACATTTAATCAAGTTCTTAAATTACAGAAGAGTGATAATAGCAAAATTGTGCTGTTTGTTTAATTAGGGCTGAAACACTTGTATCCACAAACGTATCCACTTAATCACTAGCGCTTTGATGATTAAGGACAAAAAACGCATTCAATAAGGAAATTCTGTGCAAAGTGAAATTGTGTTGTTGATTATTTTAACCTTTTCTTTGTTTTCTTCTTTAAAGAGCTGGAAGAAGACAAGGTGCTGAAGAGGTCGAAGAGTAAGTTTCATACGTTTTCCCTTTATTTTTCGTTCATCTTTTATTACTTTTCCATATTGCTGATTAAAAAAATGAGTTCTTAAAAAAATGGACCGCTTATAGAATAGACCGCTTGTTTACGTTGGCTGTTATGAGAAGAAAAAAAAAAGGAAATTGCCATTGCTTGGAAATTGTCCTTGCTTGCAACTAATCCTGGCATTCCAAGAACAATCACTTAGCCTGATTAAAAGACATCATGGTGGAGTTCTCATCACTTAAGCTGAGGTTGGGGGGAGGGGCTGGGGGGGCTGCAAGACATTTGTCTTTTTTTGAATTCTTGCACCGCTTTACCTGTGCCTGGAAGCCATGGCGGACATAATTACAGCAGAAAAGAGATTAGCACGGAAATTTTACCACTAAGAAACAAGATGGTTTGCTTAGGTGATTAACAATCCCATAACCTTTACTCTAACAGACACCTGTTATTGTTGTTGTTGTTGTTTTATATAGCCGCCGGTTAAGGCCCCAGACCCCTAAGGGCTCAGACGATGAAAGCGGTAAGTATCCTGTAGACCTGCTAGTGACACTGTTCAGTTCACCTCTGTTAGGACAGATTGCCTCACTGACTTCTTGGGTATGATTTTGAATTACAGCAGACTAAGAACAGCCTCTGATTGATCACTGCAGGGCAGTTAACCAAATATATAACATCTTTGTTAATTGATAACTGGGCCGTGAATGTGCCCCTATAAAATCATTTATCTGAGGACATGATGACAACGCCATATATTTTTATGCTGGTCTATGCCAGGAATAAAACAAAATAGCAGCGCTGTTATAGAAAAAAAATCAGCGATGGGGTGATATGATGCAGACTGACAAGTAAGACACATGCCAAAGTTGAGTAGGCGGTCAATAATTACATTTTTGTAATTACAGTTATTATTATTATTATTATTATTATTGAGTAACATATTTACATTAATCAACATAAATGTTACCTTTTGTTGTCAGTGGCAGGAACCTGTTATTTATAAAATTATTTTTAAAATTTTACCCACTCTTTAAGGGGAAGGGTGAGAATTCTCCATGCCCATAACAGCACAGGTCATAACTTGAGTGGCAGCGCTCATGCATGTGTTCACTCACACTAGTCCCTGCCTGAAGCGTCTACCACTGGGACCGTGGCTTCCACACACCCTGGAGCTCTTGAGGTCCACCACACAAGTAATGTCAGAACTTTCAGCAGCAAAGCACAGCCTGGAATAATTGTTCCAATTTTTCTACCAAGCAGCAAGGGAAATAAGGGCTGAAATTGCCAAAAGTAAAGAGGAGGGGTGAAGAGCAATGCCACTGGTTTACACAGTTTCAGAAGGCAGTGCTGGTACAGTTTTCAGTTAGGTACATTAAAGTTCTCAAACACTAGGATCATTTCAGAAACATAGCAATTATTAAATGTATGCTTGTTTTGTTAGCATATGTTTTCACAGAGTTTTTTCCTTATGCAAATATTTAACTTCCAAGTCATGCATCACAATTAATTTTTATAATATATATTTTTTCAAAACTCCTTGATATTTTAAAACCACGTGACATTTTTGATTTACAGACTTTAATATTACAACAACAACAAAACAAACACAAGTACTACTTGCACTTACAGGTAAAAAATTTGGATTCCAACACATACAGTACCTACTGGCTTAAGTGGAATATGCAAAACAATTATATTAAAAAAAAAAGCATAAAATGATGTAAATGTTAAAAATGTAATCTTTTGGCATCGAACTTGATTTAAATGGAAAAATGTAAAATGTTTAATACATTTTTTAACTCATGTTTAACATCAACTTTCAACACTGATACAGATTTTAAGCAATATAACAAACATTTAAGGAATATAATAATAATTATTAACAATTAATTATAGTCAATAATAATTGGTTCATTTAGGTTTATACACTATATTAAAAAACTTTTTTACAGTATGTTCAAGTATCATGGGCTGATTTCAGGTTCCTCCCAGTTATTTTAATTAAACAGGTTTGTACTGACATGTTTGTTTTCTTAAGAACCTACGGTATGAATAAAAAAAATAACAAAATATAAAGATTAAAATATACATTAACAGTAATCTCTGTGGATCCATTAAGTTAGCGCAAATCTGTTTGCCAGCTGGCTGTACTGTAACCGTATCACCAGCCATTATCATTTTATTATTTTGGTTATTGTTGTGTGTACGTATTGAAGCAGTTAACAAGTCTGATACAGGCTATAATATCAGTTTTCTACAGCCTGTGCCTAAAATGATCAGATATGCCGAGAGACCCCGCTGCTTTAGGGTCTGCTTTAGGGTCTGGCCCGGGATATAGGGCTTAGATGATGATTACCTTGTGAACGATGAATGCCATTGCCTGGGTTTACTGGGCTCTAAAAGCAGCCGCATGTCCAGGCTGGATGTGTGTATATATAGGCATGAATATAAAATAGTATTTGCAGTCTTACTGGTCCTATTAGTCTGCTCTCTCTGTATTTTATCTAAGTAAATAACCTTGGTGGGCCTATTGCATAGAAGGTAAACAAATATTAAATGCTGGGAGGTGCAGCCTTGGTTTTTGATGGAGTCGTCATATTAGCTTGTATTCAGCGACCCCTACTTCTCCCATGACCTCTCATAATAGGCTGCATTGGAACCTCATTTAAAAACGTTGTTTTGGTTTGGCCACTTAATCATGGCGTTTGCATACACAGAGTTAAGCCCTCCATGTTTCACATTGAACTCTCATAGAATTGTGTTGATAGTGCATTATTCGCTGAGATGAGGGGGAGGGTTGGGAGGAGGGGGGAGAAAAAACAAGCCCGGAATCTATTTGCGAAGAGCTGGACGTAGAGGCTTTTTGATGTCACTGCGCTAAGACCATTAAATTTGATTGGGGGTCCAGGGGGGACAGATTCTGCTGAACGCACTGCTTTGGAAATGAGAGGACAAAGTGTCACCCAGGACCTCATGAATATGAAGCAGCACTCAGCGCGCGCCTGCATTTATTTGGATATCAGAAACACAGATGAATCTTGTCAGTGACTAAACGAGGCTGGCATTTTTAATTAGATTTAATTAAAAATAAAAGAAAAGCAAGAAGTTATCAATGGAGGCATAAGAGGCCTTGTTATCAGTGTCAGAGTGATGGAATTTAACATGAGTTGTGTGGTGTGTTGCTCTGACTGAAGCTGTACAGCGAATAAATTCCCTAGAGTCTGTCTTGGTTGTTTGAAAGTGTTCAAAAATAACCGTCTAATTAGTTACATGGATGTTGATTACAGAGATGATTTTATATAAGGTCTTTGATTTTGTGGTGTCATAGAAAAAAAGAAAAAAATCTGTTTTTTAATCTGTAAAGGATAATAAATAGAAAAATCTAATTTCTTTTCTTTTCTTTTTTTTTTAAACTTACTTAGATCTTTTGCAATACTTTCATATGTTCCAAACCATGTGATAAATGACTTGATTATAAAGCAAAGGTGCAACAGAGCATCACATTCCCAGAGAAGATAGAGATTAGTTTTCACTTTATACATGTTGTGTCAACACTGAGTGTAAGTTTTATGTGAATAATATGCAAATAGTAAAAGTTTCCATTAATCAGAGCTTACAATATATTAAATGAGCATATTAACTGTACCATATCCTCTTCTCCTTTTGTTCACGACTCTTTCACACTCCCCACTCCCCAACATACACCCACTAACACTTCCTCACTCTAACGAAAGTCCATCCAAAAGGGTGTGTGTGGGTGGATATGTGTAGGGGGGCTGTGAAAGTTTGCCCTGTCCTTCTTTGGGAGCAACGCCATGCTCTGTCCTGTTGAGTTTTGCCAATTAAAGAGGGTTCCCACTGTTTTGAGCGGCGGGCAGGCAGTTCCTGGCACCGCAGCTCCTGCCAGGGCGCGCCGTGACTTCCGACCCCACACAGATGGGCACACCTGGAGCATAGCCCACGCCGATCGGGCACACAGGTCACCCACTCCAGCCCGAAGGGTCCATAGGGTAGCTACCAGTGACAAGGCCCAAATGCTGGGGTAGTGGGGGGTAAGGTAGTGCGCCTAAGTGGTGTGGGGGGTGCATAGAGGGTAAGGGGAGGCACTTTTCAGGGAGCCCCTGGCCAGTGCTCTGCCTCGCAGCAGGAAGAGATGCCGCCTTGCTCACTGAATATTCATGCCCGCCTGGTCACTGTGACAGGGGGCAGTAAGGAAGAGGATATTCGAGAGAGAGAGAGAGAGAGACACAGAGTGAAAGAGAGATGAGGAGTTGGAGGGAGAAAAGAAGCAGGAGAGGGAGGGTGGGAATCAAATGGCAGTTCACACACAATATAAACAAAAATTAACAGAGGAGACAGACGGCATCTGTGAAGCCTTATGATTCAAGAGATGTGAGATATGTTGCAGCTTTCAGTAACACCCAGCAGTAGCAAGCAGCATATGGCCAAGCTTGTTCCAAGGGCTTAATTTTTTTTCTTTTCAGAAAAGTTTGCAGAGTGTTTGTGATCTGCAGCCCACCTTTCCTTTTTATTCCCTTTTGATTTCCGATCTGTGCCATTCATCTTTTTTCTATTTTTCAGTATGTCTAACCAGAAACCTGTCTGTGTACCTATTCAGAAAGGTCCATCAGTAGAACATACCTAGTTTATTAATGTTGATGTGTGGTTCTTCACAGATATCCCCGTGATCCCAGACCTGGATGAAGTACAGGAAGAGGACCTCACCATGCAAGTGGCCGCACCTCCAAGGTACACAACACCTTTGAATTCTAGGAACGTCTGCTGCAGTAGAAATCTGTTCTTATGCTGAGTATACTCCAGCCCCCCTGTAGATTTGTGTGCTGTGGTATGATGGCTAGCCAATGTCAGGTTTAAAACTAACTACGTATTAGCTATAATATATGTGTAAGGAGTTATGAATTCAAAATGTCACGCTCCTTCGACAGTTGATGTAATAACTGCTAATAAATCACCTACGACTGACCCCCATGTGACTTGTTAATCTGACATGCAGACATCTGATCTGACAACACTAAAGTTTCCAGTTGTGAGGGGAGTTGGCATTTAGAGAAGCTTTTCATGCAGCGAGTCTGTTCTCACAACGGTCTCACAGTGACTCTTGCACTATACAGACTTTTTATACCGTATAGTGCAAGAGTCAGAGCCACCCGTTTTTGTTTTCAATTGTGATTGCAACAAACACCATTATTGTTCATTTCTGTTACTGTTTAGAAATCACACAAAGGTTTTTAATAATGAAAGCTGTATGAAATCTGAAATCTGCATAAATAAGGTCTGCATGGATTTTTGACCTAAAATCAAACTAATATATTGTATTTTTTTTATCGTTATTGTTTGTCATACTGTAAATAATTAACAGTAGTTACTGAAGGGCCATTTGGGTTGTCTCTGAAGTTTCTGTTAGTTTCCACACTGCATCATTTGCATTGCTGTTTCTGCTTTGTCCGAGTGACACCATTCGTCCTTTCACTCAACATGTCATTAAGAAACCTGGAAAATCGCAATCGGAAAACATTTAGGGGAAAGTATGGATATTCTCTTGTCTAAGGACTTAGACAAGTATGGCTTGTGTGGCATTCAGTTTGCTTGGATTTGGACCGAGTCCACCACACTCGGGCAGTCTTGGATCATTTGTTTTGGTCCACAGCTTAGTCCAACTGCTGTGTTCCCCCCCGCCCAAATGAACCTAATTGGTTTAATTCAAACAGACCAAACATTGCATATGTAAAAGTGCTTTACAACATGAAAGAAGGAGTGCAACTGAAAGATCTGAGAACTTAAAGGACAATGAGAGAAGGGGAAAAACACTCTCATTTGACATCCCCCTAGTTTCTTTATAGTTTACGTTATTTATATTATCATTAACAAATGTAAAGGCAAAAGTATCATAGTGTATGGATGATTAATCAATTAAATCGAATAATTAATCAAATAATCTCAATTAAATATCAGGGGTTAGTTTATTTATTTTCATTAGAATCATTACGAGAGATCAACAAACGCTTGTGTTTGAGTTTAAATTGATGAACTGTGAACAGTCTTTTAACTATCGCATGTATTATGGGGCTTTCTTACACTTTCTTCTCTATAATGGAACACAGACAAGCGTAGACTATATAACTGGTAACTGAAGCAGTCCTCGCTTCATGCCACATTTTAGGGTGGCATCTGACTGATCTAGCTTCTGAACGTGGGTGCCCTTTCCCCCTTTAGCTCTCTCTGTCTGCTGTGTGTGAGATAATATCCACATTGAACTCATCGTAAGGGCAATGTAGCGTGTAATGTGGCTTAAGTAGGACTGGCATGCGTTGCTGGGCCCTGGCTACTTTTACAGACTCGCTCTCAGTTCAATACACAAATTGCAGATAAGCAGCTGGCTTTCAGTTTAGAGACGGACTTCTGCTAGGCTTTAGTTTGATTTCATGTGTCCCAGCACTTCATAATCAAGTCATTGTTCCTGGTGCTTTATTTTTTTTTGCTTTGGACCAGGAACTAAATGTTATCGTTGCTATAGTAACAGCTATTTTACAGGACAGATGTTTCCCATAATTTAAAATCCAATAATAAACATATATATTTTTAAGTGCAGTTATTTAACAACAGAAATGTTTATTTACTGACATTGAAAAGCTTTGTGTAAGCAGACATTTCTGAAACATTTATGGAAGAAGTCTCCAGTGTCAGTGCTTCATAACAGTCAATTTTTCACCACAGACTTGGACTCCACTGGTTTTTAGAGGCATTATAATTATAATCCCTTTACTTATGACTTAATTCTGTTAACTACATTATAAAACAGAACAGGAACTTGTTTTTTTTTCATGTTAAATGTCATGATACGCAATTAAACACATAATGCGTAATTCATTAATTAATTAAACTTTGTATAATTTGGCAAATTAGTGTAGCGCAAATGGATTAAAACACTTTTATATGTTTAAATGTCAATTAAAAAATGTCATGTATAGTAATAACTTAGTTATAATAACTTATAGTGTACTAAAAGAGTCTCTGATTGTTTTTCTGTAACAGCATTCTGCATCATCTTTTAGTTGTTACTTATTAGTGATAAAAGTCTTGGCTGCAATTATATTATTATTATTATTATTCATTTTTTTATTTTTTTATTTTATTTATTTTATTTTTTTAAATGTAAAAATTACATATATTGTTGAATTTCTGTTTCCTCAGTATCCAGGTAAACAGAGTGATGACCTACAGGGATCTGGACAATGATCTTATGAAGTATTCGGCATTTCAGACTCTGGTGAGAGCCGATGCATTTGCTGGGAATAAAACAACAAATAATGCGGTTTAGATCATTTCAGTCATTGATTAAAACCTTTACATTTTATCCAGGGTGTCATAGGTATTTCTTTAACGCTTAGACTATGTTTTTGTTCAGGATGGCGATATTGACCTGAAACTCCTCACTAAAGTTTTAGCACCGGAGCAGGAAGTGCGAGAGGTGAGTGAAATTTTAGATCGAGAAATGTAATTTGAATTTTTTTTCTCTAGAGCTGACCAGATGCTTCTGGGCCATCAAAGAGGGCCATGCTGTGCTTCAAAGGAACACAATATTTATTAAACATTAACTCTAACTTTCCATTTCTCCAGCTTTCTCTGTCTCTGTTTTATTTCTTGTTTTATGATCGCTTCACTCTTCCCTTCTTCTTGCTCCTGGCCTCATGCCGTTCTGGTGCTCATGTCCTTGCTTTGGCTTTTTATCTTATTCTTCCCTATCCATTTCATGCCCTTCTCTCCATTACTCCTACCTTTCTCTTTACCTCTTGTGCTCTCTGTGCAGGAGGATGTTGGCTGGGACTGGGATCATCTATTTACGGAGGTGTCCTCCGAGCTGCAGACGGAATGGGATCAAGGAGAGAGAGAGGAGCAGTCTCCTCTTCCTGTGGCCTGAGGATAGATGACTTTCAGTGAAAGACCAGTGAATTACTCACATGGGGGCCTCATCCTGTGCTCTGCCTGTGTTACACCTGCATTTATATATGTATTATAATATTGTGCATATAATTTTTTTTAGCTGATGAATTTTAGTACTGACATGTGCTGTATGTTTGATAGTTTGCTATTAAAATCAACTGATAAAACATTTCACTTCAGCTCTCCTAAACTCATTTCGTCATTTTAGACCTTTCGTGTCATTCATATGATTTGGATAGAATTTGTGGGATCAAGTCCAAGGTTAATGAGCAGGTAAGCTAAAATCCAGTTAATTGGTTTAAAATGAACTTTACACATCAGAGCAACACAACCTTATCATTATTGACTACACCATTGACTCTATCTGTCCGCTCTTGGCCAAAGCTTCCACTTTCTGCACAATTATCTCAATCACATTGAGCTAGGAGCCTATTGACATCACTAGGATTAACATAATTAAATGTTTCTATTAGGTCTGTAAACCACGCTTCAATTATGAAAGGTTAAAGGATTTTTCAACATTTGTTTTTTTGCATTTAATTTGCAATATATTTGGCTCATCTTAAATGAAATAAGACATTGTTACACGGTCATTTTAATTAAGACTAAATGCCTTGATATTTTATAGAGTGTTATTTTACACATAGGTTAATTTATTCTCAGGATGTTGTAGTTCTTAACCAAGTGTAAAAGTTTATAGTTTTAGCAAAAATACTGTAAATTTGTAATTATAGTAATATTGTACTACATTAATTTCACCGACAAGTTCCAAATTACTGTACAATTAATTAAGCTTTTTAGTAAATGTAAAAGAAAAGAAAAAAGTACCAAAATGTTGACCTACTTTCTGTCATTTAAAGGGATTTTTTTGTAATAACAAATTGTCATTTAAACCTATATTTGAATACATTATTTTCTTGCAGAAAAGATAATATAATAACTACCATTGCTGAAACATTTACTGTTTCAGCCCACCTGTTTGGTTTGCAAACGCCAATAATATGAATCTAATTATCCAAATGTCATCTAATGCAGACAATTGGATAGGATCATGAAGGACCTGTGAAGCACCCTAACTAATATTTTTAGGATAAATGCGGAAGAAATGCTGTCAAAGTCACCTAATGAAAAAACAAATGTTAAAGAAATCATGCCTATATAATTGTATTTTGCTGTAGTTAATTTATTCTGTGCGCAAACTGCTTAAACTTAGGCCCAGGTATTATACAGCTGTGCGATATATATTAAATATATAACAGTTGAAATTGACCATTTGCAGTAATTAGCTACAAACAGTTAAGACCAGAATACATACAGTACCAGTAACAGTTTGGACATGGCCTTTAATTCAATGTTTTTTTGTTTTGTGATTTACTGCTTAAAACAATAAAACAATACTACAGATTTTAAAACTATGTAATAACACATATGACATTAGATAATTTAGTAACAACAACCACAGTAAGTTGTTCTTTTAAATTATGAAGTTCAGCTGTTCGGGAATAGTTTTTGCAAGAACAGTATTGTCAAGCGCATTTATAAAACCCATCAAGCACCATGATGAAACTGGCTCTCATAAAGACCATCCCAGGAAACCAAGACCAAAACTTACATCTGGTGCAGAGGAGAATTTCTTTGAGTTACCAGCTTCAAAAGTCATCAATTAACAAACAGCACCTCAGATTAGAGTCGTTATGAAGACCTTACAGATCATTCATAACAGATCATTCATACAGATCATTCATAACACTTCTTAATATCAAAGATGTAAGAAAGAAAGAAAAATCAGGAAAGACCATTGAATTAGAAGGTGTATCCAAACTTTTGACTGATAGTGAACTGTATATCCATTTATACTTTTTATACCTTTTTAAAAAAAAACAATTTTAGTGTAACTTAATGTATATTTGTTTTATTTACTTTTTTTAGCACATGTCCACAGTAGACATTCAATATGCCTTGCTAAATGATTAACATTTGTCCTTTAAACCTAAACATAGTTTGAGTAGACTTGTAATTAATAAGCAACATTATAGTTTGGGAAAAGTGTTTATGAACAGATTTAGGTTTTTTCTTTTCTCTAGAGTCTGCGTTTTTGGTTTTAACTACAGTACACTAGCGTGTACAGTACTGATACAGTTTTTTTAATAAATTAATGTTTATGTAATTTAGCTGTAAAATCAAGCTGTGCATTTTAAATTCCTATTTTAGATTTTCACTAGAACTTTTGTACCTAGAGATTTTGGTTTAACTGCGAAAAAACCTCTGACTTCATCTCTAGTACGGAAACATCAGGTGAAGGGGGAAAAAAAGCAAAACAAACGCTGTCGACACATTCTGCTTTTGTTTTTCCAACTCTGTGCCCAGTCTCTCTCTCTCCAGCTCTGCTTCACTCTTTCTCTCCATGTTGGCTTATTTAGCCACCTTTAATGAATTCTGCCCATATGCCCAGAGCAGCTGCCGTGATGCCCCTTCCTCTCTCCCCTGCCGAGCTGTGAAGTGCCCATCCATGTACAGACAACCTCTAGCTGTCTCTCTCAGGGATGGCAGTGGCTGCCACTCCTCTGCTGGCACGGGGCCGCCGGTGTGTTTAGGCGAGCGGCGTGCGGGCAGGCCGCTCAGATTAAAGCTCTGCGATAGTGGGGAAGTGACCCAGCTCAGACGAGAAGCCCGAGCTCCGGCCAGTCTGCTGGAGGATTAGGCGACAGGGAGGCACACAGACAGAGGGAGAGGGAGTGATGCTTGGCATGAGCCTGTGTCCAGCTCCTCAAAGTGACCTCTCTCTCACTCCGTTCCTTGAAAACAGCTTCTGTCTTCCTCTAGCTCAGTTACTGTCTGTCATAGTTCAGTAGCTCTGCACGGCAAAAACCCACTGACTGCCTTTAAATCTGAGTAACAAAGAGGTGGTGGCGTACCTGCTGTAACCTTAACCCCTTATTAACGTTAACTCGTACACATCTTACATCCTATTATTTAGAAACTCACATTCATCATTTGGAAACTACAATAAAAAATGTTTTATTAAAATAACATGTAGTAATCATCAGTTGATTCATATGTCAAGGAGGAAATATTTGCTTCATTTCTTTTAGAACTACATACAGTACATAGATGACTTGAGAAAAAAAATCTTTGATAAAATGATTTTAAATATTTGATTATGCTTTATTGTTGCAACCAATTATATATATTTTTTTAGTTGCAACAAACAAATGACACAAACTATCTTTATTATATTTGTAGGAGCCCAATTATGATCAGCAGATTTATTTTGTCAACCTAATCTAGTTATTAAATTATAAGACACATTAGGCAAATCATCATATTTATTTAATACTCTTATGTATTTAAGCTTTTTATTCCTGATCTGTCCCACTACAGTTATTATCTCATAAACCTTCAGCAACTGTCACCATGTTCAGACATTGGGCTCATAACTACAAATGATTGTAAAAGAACTTATCGGGTAATACGCGTTACGATTGATTATTAGTCAGTGCTATTGACAGTTTGATCTCTTAACGGCTCTTTTTATACAATTCAGTAAAGATTCGGCTTTGTTTTATTTATGTTTGTGTTATCGAGCTATACATAAAGGCCATTACATTTTGGTGATCCGCCAGTTAGGATCATAAATTAGCACTAACATTTAGATCTGTCTCCGATGCTTTCACTTCAGTAAGGGGATTTTTAAAGATTTTTGATTTCCAACATATAGAAACTTTTTCTTATGCAGGATTAAAACATGTAAAGTGTTCCCTTTTTTTGGGAAATTAAAATGTATGCTGAGGAATATAAAGCATTTTCTCATGCCTTCTTTTGAAAGTGAATTTGTTCTAAAATAACTTTTCTATCAGCATTTTGTGTAAGTAAACAAGAAAAACCCGGAAGCCAGTCCAGGAGGCCACTGCTCACTATCAGGCCTTTGTTTGTTTTTTTTCTTCTTTAAGTTCTGTGGCCAGCACAACAAATGAGAGGGGAAGTAATACATTTTTAATAACGGATCCGAAAAAATCTGGATCCGACTTTATGTATTTTGATACAGCGGTACATTTAATTGCCAGTCAGAAAGAAGATAATAGGCTCGAGTGCTTTTCTAATATGCTGAGCTGCTGACAGAAGTTTCTCCATCTTATCTGGTCTCAATATCTCCCTTCCATAAGACCCGAGGCAATATATGACCATGTAATTAAAGTGTTAAGAAAATGTGGAGATGTGGAGATAGCTGTTGTCTGATTTTGGGCACCCCTTCGGGCTCAGAGTGAGTGGTGAGGACAGACATGAGCAAGTGTGGAAGTCACGGGATGTTCGGAGCGCATGCTGGTACCTGGCTCTCCGTGTCCCATTCACTGAGCCTAGAGGTGTACTTTTACTCTACAGTGTGCGCTGGAGTTTTATTAAAAGAGGTGATGTGCTGTGTCACTGTGACATTTGAACATCTAGGGCAAAGTTCAGCTTTGATGGGAGAGTTGTAATATATCATAATAAGCATTAGGAACAGAGCACGCAGCAATAACTGACTGCTGTAAAGCTTATAAACTTGTGTTACTAGATACTTTAATAAAAAAAAGAAAAAAAAGTGAACGTATCTAGTAACACATGTTTATAGGTTTTACAGCAGTCAGTTATTATGTGCTATAAAAAGTCCCAGTTTGACTTGAACTAGTGTGAAAATTTTAAAGTAATATGATTATACTAGGGACGTTCGAGTCAAACCGGGACATTTTATTGTGCACAATAACAGCACACACTTATGAGCGTAAAAAAAAAAACAAAAAAAAACTTTATTTCCCTATATACTGTAAGCCCCTGCTATGCTGATTCACTAGTGCTTGGATACCATTCATGAGCCATGATCGGACTTCCTGTTTTAAGTCTGGAACACTGGCCTCCCAGGAACTCCTTTTTCCACAAAAATTTGGAAATATACAGAAATATGTAGAAAAATAAAGGTAGTTTTTCGTCTCTCATGGTATTTGCCACAGCAAAAAGTCCCAGTTTGACTTGAACAACAAACCTGTTTATGATAAACTGCTTTAAATAAAAAAAATATATATGCATATCATTCTGTGTATATAAAATAACGTTTATATAGGTATGACAACTTTTATGCATTTCTTTAGTAGCTCTGCATTTTAACATTGGATAAATCACTCAATCATACGTTAAAAAGAACTTTGCTTAGTCAGGTCTAGATGAGCCAAAACTATTTGTATGCAGTGGCTTGGCTTGCTCTTATGTAAATAGTTTAGTTTTTAGGTGAAGCCTTTATTATTATAAGTGAAATTCTTTCTTCGCATATCCCAGTTAGAAAACTGGGGTCAGAGCACAGGGTCAGCCGTGATACGGTGCCCCTGGAGCAGGTTGGGTTAAGGGCCTTGCTCAAAGGCCCAACAATGACAACCTGGGTGAGCTAGGGCTCGAACCGCCGACCTTACGATCAGTACCTCAGTGCCTTAACCCATCGAGGTCTACCACTCCCCTGTAAAATGAAAACCGTGGAGATGCCGAAGATTGAACCCGGGACCTCATTTAGAGCCTTACAGTAAATGCAGGAAAATTCTAAAAGGGTATTCACAGGTTTATAAGATGATAAGGACATTATTTAAGGACTTGAAATTTAATAATGTTAATGATTATGAGAGTAAGTATTTAAAATGCTGTTTGCTCTCCAGCACCAATCAGCACAGACACATTAAAAGAGCGTAATTGTAGAACTTGAAAGTAAATCTTCCTGATTTCTGCATTAAGTGCCTTGTGGCTACTGTAAAACCCATATCCTTTTTACTCACTCCAGATTCTACCTTAGGCAAGTGATTTGTGAAAGTGCTATATTTAAAATGTTCAGCATTAGCACCGCACATTAGGACTGCACATTATTCCTCTTTGGGCTTGTGTGCATATCCTACACTGACTAATGGCCATAATAGGCCTTCTCCTTTTTCATTTTTTGGATAATTTCCCTTCAGAATAAACGCTACAACTTAATTTTTGAATGAGATATGGGGGATTAATTCTTCAGTTTAAGAGCAATCCAATCTATTTCTAAAAACAAGCTTCACTAACCCTTCCCAGCATACACTCATTTATCCCTTGACACATTTATACTGTATGTGTAAGGGTCCTCCACTAGAGGTCACTGTTTTTAGTTTGTAGTTTTTGTTGGCCGACTCAGTTTCCCAGCAGGCACCTCGGTCAGGTGATGCGGTGCACACCTGAACCGAGGTAGCCATCATCCAATCTATAAATAGCTGTTTAGACTGGGAAACTGGGTCGAGCATTTTTGGGTATAACCACTGTCAGTTATGTGGGCATTTTGGTTTGTTTTTATTTGTTTAATTTGTATTTTGATTTTAGTTGTGTTAACTTGGGCTCTCTTATTGGCAATGTCTCTGTGTATGTTTTGTGTGTCTGTGTTAGTGGAGCTGATTCGGTCCTGTCCTCCTGTGTTCCTGTGGTTAGCTAGAGCAGGTAAGCAGTTAGGTGTATGTGTGGCTAGGAGCATGATTAGCTAAATGCTATGTTGAGTTTATAGTACAGTTACAGTACTAGCATGCTTCTAGCCATAGCCCTTCTGTGTCTCTAGCTATCCTGTGTTTCCTCTCCCCCGAGTTGCCCAGTGAGCCTAGCCTGTAGGTGTCCCCTAGCCTAGCCTTTGATGTGTCCTCAGCCTAGCCTTTGATGTGTCCTGAACCTAGCCTTTGATGTGTCCTGAGCCTAGCCTTTGATGCGTCCTCAGCCTAGCCTTTGATGTGTCCTGAGCCTAGCCTTTGCTGGTCCCCTAGCTTAGTCTTTGATGGTCCCCTAGCCTAGCCTATGATGGTCCCCTAGCCTAGCCTTTGATGGTCCCCTAGCCTAGCCTATGATGGTCCCCTAGCCTAGCATATGATGGTCCCCTAGCCTAGCCTTTGATGGTCCCCTAGCCTAGCCTTTGAGGGTCCCCTAGCCTAGCCACTGGGTATCCCTTGTCTGTGTTTCCTCTCCCCCTAGCGTCCCAGTGTGCCTAGGTTTAGAGTGCGGTCCCTCCGGGCTTCGGAGTAACGACTAGCTTGTGAGTGCTGCCTCGCTTAGCCTTGGAGGGCTGCCTCGCCTAGCCACTGGGTAGTCTTTGTCTATGTTTCTGTGCCCCTATTCCCTAGTGTGGTTAAGCTAGTAGGTAAGTATAGCTTAGTGCATGTTGGGGCTGAAGACATGCTTAGCTAGGTGTATGTGTAGCTAACTGCCATGGTTAAGCAATGCTTAACCATGTTTAGCTAGAAGCCATGCCTAGCTGATTGCCATGTCTTTAGCCCTTGTCCTGTCCCTCTCTTGGTCTCTCGTCTCGTCGTTACGTGTCTCCAGTGTCTCCAGTGTCTCCAGTGTCTCCAGTGTCTCCAGTGTCTCCAGTGTCTCTAGTGTCTCCAGTGTCTCCAGTGTCTCTAGTGTCTCCTGTTCTCCCTAGTGTCTCGTTTCAGCTCCACACCTCGTTTATGTCCTGTTGTGTTTGTCCCCCTGTTATGTGTCTCGCCGCAGGGCGTGTTATGTGTCTCGCCGCAGGGCGTGTTATGTGTCTCGCCGCAGGGCGTGTTATGTGTCTCGCCGCAGGGCGTGTTAGGTGTCTCGCCGCAGGGCGTGTTAGGTGTCTCGCCGCAGGGCGTGTTAGGTGTCTCGCCGCAGGGCGTGTTATGTCTCTCCCCTTGTCTGTGTCTTGCCAGAGAGCTCCTGTTAGCACACAGTTAAGTATCATTTAAGTTTGTTTGTTTCTTTGGTTGTATCTTTATTTATACTTTGTTTAACTATCATTAAAAAGACTCTTTTTTTGGTTACACCACCCCTCTGCCTCTATGCCTGCTCCTTCCGCCCACGGCGTTCAACACCTGCCACAACACCCCGATCATGACAGAATGCTCGACCACCAAGGCATAGCAGAGGGGGCTGGGACTAAAGCGGCAGCCTCACGTGGAGGCCACAGCTGCAGCACCCTTCAGGCCTCACGGGGAGGCCACAGCTGCAGCACCTTTCAGGCCTCAAGTGGAGGCCACAGCTGCAGCACCTTTCAGGCCTCAAGTGGAGGCCACAGCTGCAGCACCCTTCAGGCCTCACGTGGAGGCCACAGCTGCAGCACCCTTCAGGCCTCACGTGGAGGCCACAGCTGCAGCACCCTTCAGGCCTCACGTGGAGGCCACAGCTGCAGCACCCTTCAGGCCTCACGTGGAGGCCACAGCTGCAGCACCCTTCAGGCCTCACGTGGAGGCCACAGCTGCAGCACCCTTCAGGCCTCACGTGGAGGCCACCGCTGCAGCACCCTTCAGGCCTCACGTGGAGGCCACCGCTG
This sequence comes from Clarias gariepinus, assembly GCF_024256425.1. Lineage (NCBI taxonomy): Eukaryota > Metazoa > Chordata > Actinopteri > Siluriformes > Clariidae > Clarias > Clarias gariepinus. The sequence goes on along the minus strand of NC_071112.1, from coordinate 11,733,493 downwards.
CAGCACGCTTCGAGCCTCACGGGGAGGCCACCGCTGCAGCACGCTTCGAGCCTCACGGGGAGGCCACCGCTGCAGCACGCTTCGAGCCTCACGGGGAGGCCACCGCTGCAGCACGCTTCGAGCCTCACGGGGAGGCCACCGCTGCAGCACGCTTCGAGCCTCACGGGGAGGCCACCGCTGCAGCACGCTTCGAGCCTCACGGGGAGGCCACCGCTGCAGCACGCTTCGAGCCTCACGGGGAGGCCACCGCTGCAGCACGCTTCGAGCCTCACGGGGAGGCCACCGCTGCAGCACGCTTCGAGCCTCACGGGGAGGCCACCGCTGCAGCACGCTTCGCGCCTCACGGGGAGGCCACCGCTGCAGCACGCTTCGCGCCTCACGGGGAGGCCACCGCTGCAGCAGCCGCCGAGCGCCTCGAGGAGGTCCCAGCAGCAGCAGCCGCCGAGCGCCTCGAGGAGGTCCCAGCAGCAGCAGCCGCCGAGCGCCTCGAGGAGGTCCCAGCAACACCAGCAGGCCTCATGTGGAGGCCCCCACCTTCGTCCAGTAGCCCTTATTCAAGGCTCACCGCCTTCGGAGCGACACCCCAGCACAGCGTCCAGCACCCGGCTTCGATGTCGGGCACCCACCGCTGCACGGCGGAGGAAAAGCCAGTACTGCATCGGCCGCCCGGATTGGGGGACAACACAGCACTGTCTTCAGGGGCTCTACTTCTCAGAGCAATACAGTGCTGCCCCCTCCGCCCGGCCTACAACAGCGATCCGGTGCTGCCTCCGCCACACAGTTGACTAGGGGAGCTAGCCCGTCGGGGTCGGGTGAAGGGACACCAGGGAAGTGCCCTGGGACCACCAATAGCGCTCCGGAGGAGCGGTTTAAGGGGGGGGGGTACTGTAAGGGTCCTCCACTAGAGGTCACTGTTTTTAGTTTGTAGTTTTTGTTGGCCGACTCAGTTTCCCAGCAGGCACCTCGGTCAGGTGATGCGGTGCACACCTGAACCGAGGTAGCCATCATCCAATCTATAAATAGCTGTTTAGACTGGGAAACTGGGTCGAGCATTTTTGGGTATAACCACTGTCAGTTATGTGGGCATTTTGGTTTGTTTTTATTTGTTTAATTTGTATTTTGATTTTAGTTGTGTTAACTTGGGCTCTCTTATTGGCAATGTCTCTGTGTATGTTTTGTGTGTCTGTGTTAGTGGAGCTGATTCGGTCCTGTCCTCCTGTGTTCCTGTGGTTAGCTAGAGCAGGTAAGCAGTTAGGTGTATGTGTGGCTAGGAGCATGATTAGCTAAATGCTATGTTGAGTTTATAGTACAGTTACAGTACTAGCATGCTTCTAGCCATAGCCCTTCTGTGTCTCTAGCTATCCTGTGTTTCCTCTCCCCCGAGTTGCCCAGTGAGCCTAGCCTGTAGGTGTCCCCTAGCCTAGCCTTTGATGTGTCCTCAGCCTAGCCTTTGATGTGTCCTGAACCTAGCCTTTGATGTGTCCTGAGCCTAGCCTTTGATGCGTCCTCAGCCTAGCCTTTGATGTGTCCTGAGCCTAGCCTTTGCTGGTCCCCTAGCTTAGTCTTTGATGGTCCCCTAGCCTAGCCTATGATGGTCCCCTAGCCTAGCCTTTGATGGTCCCCTAGCCTAGCCTATGATGGTCCCCTAGCCTAGCATATGATGGTCCCCTAGCCTAGCCTTTGATGGTCCCCTAGCCTAGCCTTTGAGGGTCCCCTAGCCTAGCCACTGGGTATCCCTTGTCTGTGTTTCCTCTCCCCCTAGCGTCCCAGTGTGCCTAGGTTTAGAGTGCGGTCCCTCCGGGCTTCGGAGTAACGACTAGCTTGTGAGTGCTGCCTCGCTTAGCCTTGGAGGGCTGCCTCGCCTAGCCACTGGGTAGTCTTTGTCTATGTTTCTGTGCCCCTATTCCCTAGTGTGGTTAAGCTAGTAGGTAAGTATAGCTTAGTGCATGTTGGGGCTGAAGACATGCTTAGCTAGGTGTATGTGTAGCTAACTGCCATGGTTAAGCAATGCTTAACCATGTTTAGCTAGAAGCCATGCCTAGCTGATTGCCATGTCTTTAGCCCTTGTCCTGTCCCTCTCTTGGTCTCTCGTCTCGTCGTTACGTGTCTCCTGTCCTCTCCAGTGTCTCCAGTGTCTCCAGTGTCTCCAGTGTCTCCAGTGTCTCCAGTGTCTCCTGTTCTCCCTAGTGTCTCGTTTCAGCTCCACACCTCGTTTATGTCCTGTTGTGTTTGTCCCCCTGTTATGTGTCTCGCCGCAGGGCGTGTTATGTGTCTCGCCGCAGGGCGTGTTATGTGTCTCGCCGCAGGGCGTGTTATGTGTCTCGCCGCAGGGCGTGTTAGGTGTCTCGCCGCAGGGCGTGTTAGGTGTCTCGCCGCAGGGCGTGTTAGGTGTCTCGCCGCAGGGCGTGTTATGTCTCTCCCCTTGTCTGTGTCTTGCCAGAGAGCTCCTGTTAGCACACAGTTAAGTATCATTTAAGTTTGTTTGTTTCTTTGGTTGTATCTTTATTTATACTTTGTTTAACTATCATTAAAAAGACTCTTTTTTTGGTTACACCACCCCTCTGCCTCTATGCCTGCTCCTTCCGCCCACGGCGTTCAACACCTGCCACAACACCCCGATCATGACAGTATGTAAAGCACTTTAAGATTCTGAACTCAAAATGATACATGCTCTTTAAAAATAGCTTTTCTCCTACAATAATACTGTATTATAAAAACTCCTATAATGTATTCTCTACCATCTGATAATAATAGGTAAGTGTTTGACTTCACAGTGGTACAATCAAACTTTTCTTTTTTTTTCACAGAGACTGGTTCTGTATTTTTATTATTACACATATTCAGCTACTTTGCATTAACAGTGTGTGTGAGAGAGACACAGTCGTCTGGGACACATTTGAGGAAACATAACTTTGTGACAGCTTTTTCTGCCTTTTTCTAAAGTTCTGTCTCTTTTTAGTTCATCCCAGGTGGGCTTGGACATAAAGTGAACAGGCTGGCAGCAGTGCAGAATGCCCCTGGGTATCTGCTCCGTGTCATGTTGTCAGAACACTGGGCAGCATGTGAGAGAGGCAGTAGGGGGCACCGATTGGTTTGTGTTTCAAGTTCAAAATAATTTCGAGAGAAACACTCAACTTTCAGACATAGACCACATTCCTTACCATAATTTTTTTTTTAATTAATGTTTTTCGCAAGCTATTGTCTTCTAGTCAGTCAGTGTATATATGAAGCTTCGGTATTTGTGAGTGTGTGTGTGTGTGTGTGTGTGTGTGTAATACATGAAATACAGCCAGCGTCCACATTTGTCATGTATTTTATTATTTGCCCGTCGCTCTTCTCTTGGCTGGACATGTGGCCCTCTTCATTTTTCACATGACTGCTTTCTTATCATTGCGGGCCCTCATGGCTGGCCCTGCTGCCGACTTAAAGGCAATAAAACACAGAACATTCTGTAAAACACGGGGCCACTCACGCCAGCCGAGGCCCTGAGTCACCTCGGGAAGAAATTATGATAATAACTCAGAGCGGCCGAGGAGAGGTGGGGGACTGTGGAAGAGGTGGGGCTGACGATGAAGGTCTGGAGTTCATGGGTTTTTGGCCGCAGATTAGCAGGTCAAGGTGCTTTGCTGCATGTAGTCCTTGTAAAGCCCGCGCAATTTCCCTCAGCATCTCCGAGGGGAAGAGAGTTCTTATTTGGGGACTGGTAGAGGCAAGTTGTGTTGGTGAAAATGCTTTAAAAAAAAAATAAAGAAATAAAGAGATGTCCGAGTGGAGGGTGAAGGTTCAAGGGCAAGAACCTGCCATGACAAGGTACCTTTTAATGCTTAAGCATTGTTGATTATTGAATTGATATTAACAGGGCAATTAAAAGCGATAAGATTTTGTTTGGCATTGGTGCCACGGATTAAGAACAGATTTGTTCGGGTTCTTTTTGAAGAAGATTTCACATCAGTTCTCTATCAACATCTGTGAAAACTCTCTCCTTTCTCATTCAACTCCCTTCGGGGAAAAAAATCTTGTATTAAAGTTTGTGATTATTCACAGTAAACGGCAACACAGGATCGGCTATCAAAGCTGCTCATACCAAGCTGTCCAGTTTGCTAAAATACACTGCTTTGATCTGCATCTGCATGACCTCAGCGCAGGGGACTGACTGTTCTCTCAACTAAATGCAATCTGCCAAGGAAGTAAACTATACAAAGACAAGAGAGCTAGAAGAGGATAAGGAAGAAAGAAAGAGAAATAGAGATGAAGTCTGATATTCCACCTGCTCAACTCACCCAGGCTTTGTCAGACATCTGTGTGTACTGCCACTCTTCCTCCCCTTTCGTCCTCCTTGGTTTCCGATGCAGGTTGCTCCATCTGTCTAAGGCTGGTGGGGGTCTGGGCAGCCCTACTGAGCTGAGTTGAGAGGGCCTCGGGTCCTGGTGGTGCTACGGCAGGGGCCTCACAGTTGCAGGCCAGTGCTGCGGCACGGCTCTCCTGCCAGCTGGCCAGGCTCACTTCCTTACAAGCAGAGAGATAATGGCCTTCTCACACCTCCTCTCTCTTCTTTGTCTCCATTAACAAATAAGCAACTGACAACCAACCATGGCGACCAACATGACCATGGCTATTTTACTCATTGTTTCAGTCGGACGAGATTGATGCTATCCATATACTGCATATTTTTTTTTTATGTGCGGCTTCAAATTTAGTCATACTGTGATTCTCTAGAGGGGTTGTAAGCTTTAAAAGTCTTGCTCTACATTCAACCCTTAGTGGGAAGATAGAAGTTGGAGTGAGAGAAGAGAGATAAAGCGCTGAACGAGTGGTACTGAAAGAGCAGACAGGAGCTCTGTGATCCTGCGCAGCCCCTCTGGACATAGCTCCTTCCTGGGCATGCTCAGACCCACCAGCCTCCTGCTGGGATTGAACAGCAGTGGGTAGTGTAGAGGATTTGTGCCTGCTGACTGATCTAGTCTTCACTGTCTTTTGCAAGCTCCTCCAGGGCATGGAGGCTGTGGGTTCAATGTGGTAACTGTGGTCAAATCAAAGGCAGGTCATACCGCGGCTGGCCCGAGATAAACCATCCGGGGATTCTAGTAAAGGTGAGATGGAGAGAAACCTGAACATCTGATATGGCTTTACAGTCCCAGACTTGATTAGTTGTCTAATTCACATCTCAACAAGCTTCCTGACTGCTGCATACGTTTTTAAGTTGGAACGAGGAGCAAGAAGAACTGTGGCTTAGAGTGGAAGTTTACAGGACGTGTCTCTAATTAGGAGCTGAATTAGTGAGAGTTATAGGAAACTTAAAATAGCTCCTGACCTACCACCAGAGGCAAATAAGTCATAAATAAATAGACCTTGCACAGATTATGTAGGCATATAGTTTTGCACATGATTAAGGATACTGTATTATGACATTATAGTTATTATAGTTTTTTTTATACTTTTTAATGGTACTGTTATATACATTATTTATACAAAATTATAAGGGGTCTTCGAATCAAACCAGACCTTTTGATCTGACTGTTATGAAAGTAAAAAACGACCTTTATTTCTCTGTATAACCCCCTGCTACACTAATGCACTTATCCCAGGGTTTCCTTAATGCTTGGATATCATCAAGATGGAAAGTTTTCTCAGTACGCCAGAGACATGATCGGACTGCCGGCTTCATGCTGGCCTCCCAGGAACTCCTTTAATAGTCCAAACATGTAGGAAGGAAATGGCTTGGAGTGAGGTCAGGATTGTACAGGGGATGTGAAAATAACCCCCTGTGATGTGCAAGTGGTGTTCGTGAATGATGTGAACAATTCCTACTGACAGATGCGTCTCTTCTGCAAGTTGCAGACATCGATTTTCCAGGATCCAGGATTCCACCCACTGAATGTTCACAGAAACGACTGCAGTGGGCTTCAAACCACCTCAGCTGGGATCTCCATCCATGAACATAAAGTTTTTAAATTCATGAGAAATTTTCATCACTAATCCAAGTTTGACTGCCACTTGTAGATTGAAAGTCTTTCTGTCTCTCTGTCTCTGTCTCTTTTATTCTCTCAGTCTTTCATCCGTTCAGTCCGTCGTCATGGACATCATTCTTCAGGTTTCTCATCTGCTTCTATTTCTTTTCCTTTGGTCTCACCAGACACATATCCATATAAAATCATCCCCAGACTGTGTACCCGTGTCAACATACAGTGCAGTACACACACAATAATTGATGTATATGACTGAGCAGATATTTGGAGCTAATCCAGAGCGAGAGCCCAGTTCAGAAGGGTGTGACTGCAAGCGGGCGGCTTGTCCAGTCCCCCCGATCCACCACAGTGACCGAGCTTCATCCCCAAACTAGCAATAAATATCTAGCCATCATTTATTTTAATTCACTCCTTTCTTTGGCTTGGACAGAATGGATTCTTAACCTTGTAAGACAAGGACACCCCTGTGCCGCCTGCCTAGCTTCAGCAGCTAAATTATTCTTCATTCTTCTGCGGACTGTTTGGGAGAGCAGGGGTGCGGTGCGGTGGGGTGCGGTGGGGTGGGGGGATGTAATGTGTATGCGTGCATGCGTGTGAGCAAGAGGCAAAAGTAACGCGGGTGCTTGAAAAGACAACTTCAGCACAAGTCTTATAAACTGTCTTTCAAAGGAAAATTCTGGTTTACTGGGACTAAGTGTGGAGAAATGACAAGGGAGAGAGAGCAAAAAAGCACTGCAGGGGTGAGCAGGCAAGCGAATAAAGTGAAAAAGGGAAGAGGGAGAAAAGAAAGCAACGGTTAAAAGAATAGGAAATGCAAGTAAAGCTATAAAGTGATGTGACAAGGGGAGAGAGAAGGGAAGGAAGGAAGGTGAAAATGAAAGCAGGAAGTCAAGAGAGAGGGACAAGGAGAGAGCGGGAAGCAAGAGAGGAAAGAAAGGGAGCAAACAAAAAAAAAGAAGGGAGAAAACAAATTAGGAGAAAGACAAAAAAAAAAAAGAAGGTGGCACAGTGGCTTAGTGTTTAGCTTTGCCTCGGGGTCTGTGTGCATGGAATTTTTACTGTATGTTCACCCTGTGCTTGGTGGGTTTCCTCTGGGTTCTCCGGTTTTCTCCCACAGTCTAAAGACATGCAGATTAGGTTCATTGGCGTAACTAAAACGCCCATAGTGTGTGAATAAGTGTGTGAGTGTGTGTGTGTGTGTGTGCCCTGTGATGGATTGGTGTCTGGGGTGTACCCCGGCTTGTGCCCTAAGTCTCCTGTGATAGGATCCATGTCCCTACGAGCCTGTATACAGGATAAAGTGGTATAGATGATGAGTGAGTGAGAGAAAAGAAAGAAAAGAGATAATGTTTCCTGATATTTTTTTAACTTCAGCATTGTCCCGCTCTGTTTCCTCAAGTTGTTCCTCATTCCTTAGAAAGCAGTATTTCGGTAGTATGGTTTGCCACCAGACGTCTACAGAACATGCGAATGGCTCGGTGATAGAATCATGTATTTACTTTGTGTTCGCTCAGGGTGCTGGTTTAGGATTTATATGCTTTTTTTGATGTGAATAAACCAGCGAGCATTCCGACACTTGATTGTGCATGTATCGATCGACAAGCGTGACGAAGCACAGTGGACAGTACGAGCGGTTCATTCATCAAATTTGCACCTTAACAGAAAGAAAAAACAGAAAGAAAGAAAGAAAGAAAGAAAGAAGGAAAGAAAGAAAGAGGATGTCAGTCTGAGGGGGGGAAGAGAGTGGGGGAGAATAAAACAAGCAGCCTCTGGAGTGATTTATTTGCCAAATCAGGACACAATGAGTCGATTATGAGTGCTCTAATAGGAGAGAGTGTTTGGGGACTGGCTAATTGGCTGTGATTGAGTTGCAGGCTGGGAGCTGGGAGAACAGTGGAGCTGGGCGGCGTCTGTCAGGCAATCATCAGCTAATCAGAGTGCTGAAATTAAAACTGCTTGGTTGGGGTTGAGGAGGGGATAATGGCAGGGTCGAGCTCGTGTTTAAACAACTATGTGTATATGTGTGTGTCACAGAGAGAGTAAACTGTATAAGCAAGTGTCTGCTTATAAATGACATCAATAAAACACACACCTTTCCGTGTTAATACAGTCTATAAATGTTTGTTATTGTTCCTTATTGTTTCCTGTTCATTATGTTATAGGTAATGGGCGAGCGTACTTATTAATAATCTGGAGAGTGAGACGCGAAATAACACACATGTGGGACTGACTTCTTCTCAGCGTGGTTCAGTTTACAATCCAAAAATCATCGTAGGTTATTCCCAATGCAATGAAAATGGACAATTGCCTGTGATTTCTTTTTTCAGCAGCGGAGAGACTGGAACCTTTTGCTCTTTAAAGGGAATTTAGGAGCTGGTGGTGAGATCTTCTTCACTAGGGGGAGGTGTTTAGCTGTGCTGCTGCATTGAGCAGGGTCTCTCGGTCCCAGCCTGAATTTGCTGTACACAGTTGACGTCGATGCTGCTGGCACATACATTCATTTTCTACAACACTGGCACATTTATTAATACATTTATCTATATCATTGAAATAAATGAGTAGCTGTGTATTTCAGCAGTGACCAGGTAACCTACATTTTATGGTATATATATGGCTTTAAAAAAAAATGTTTCCCTTTTATTTATTTATTTTTTTTGCATTGTTATTTATTTAAACATAGAAAATGTGACCCAGAATTATAGTTTTATACAGCACTACAGCAGTAGTTTAGGCAAAATGCTTCATTTTAAATGGTTCATTTTATTGACTTTACAGCTGGCACTTACAAACTTAATACCCTCTAAATGTCTAATTTTCATTACAATGGATTGTTTTTGTTTATTTTACTTTTTAAAATACAATTCATTTACTAAAAGGACAGGCTAAAGCACACAATCAGGCTTTTCACACTAATAAGCAAACATTATTGTATAGTTTAATGTGTAATAAGATGAAATAAATGTTTGCAAATAATGCTATCATAAAAGGAAACAATAACAATTATCACAAAAGGAATTAATAACAATCAAACAAAATAATTAAATCATTTTTACATTTACATTCATGACATTTAACAGACACCCTTGTCCAGAGCGACTTACATTTTATCATATTATACATCTTAATAGTTGAGGGTTAGGGGCCTTGCTCAGGGGCCCAACAGTGGCAGCATGGTGGAGGAGGAGGTGGGAAAGACACAGCAGTCCAGTGCTTTTACTGAGATACCCCTATTATTAAGTTATAAAAAAAATTAAGCTCTTATTAAAAATTTAATTTTTTTCAGTGATGACAAAAAATAGCTAGACTGTAAAATAATTTATAACCGATTAACTTTAATCATAAAAAATATAATTTCCCCCTCTCTCATTTTTTTTTCTCTTAGAAGGCAGCTAATTTCAAAAATTTGAAGAGGGTTCAAGCACTAAGGGAGCACCTCTCTCAGAAAGTCCTTTCCTCTTCCTAGAATCATTTCATTTGAAGCAGTGGTACTCGGAAAAGGACATGACTGAAGACGTGACGTACAGCAGCAACAGCCATAGGCCCTAATGAGGACACTTCCTCTTCTCTTACATCACAGTGTGCAAAAAGCACCGCCCCTCAGTGCAGATCCGATCTCAAACTCCATGAATGTGGGCAGTTGGGATAATGTTGAAAGTTTTATTACTTAATTTGTACATAGGAATGTTGAATCAGTGGAGAGAGAAAAAAAATGTATAAATGAAACAAACAAACAAATTGTAAAGCAAAACTCTGAATCTCTTTTATTCCCTTAAATTTTTGTGACAGCAGTTCCGGGCACATATCGGTCCGGGCCCCCTCCCTTACACCCACCCACGGAGCGCAGCCCCCTGCCCGTTTTTGATTTAATTAAAGGGAAGAGGGTGCATCAATTTCAGCAGAGGCGCAGGGAGATGACAGCACACAAATTGAAAGTAAGCATCTTGGCTGGGACGGGAGGGGACCCGCTCATCATTAACATTGAACACAATTCTGTGGGCCATGTAACAAGATTAGAAGCATTATTATCATTCCTCCTTTACACTCGGCCAGACTGTCAGAGGCAAAGAGCAGGAGAGCAGGGGAAAATTTGAGAGATACTTCATGATGTAGAAGCTCATGAGTTTTCACAGTGAAGACTAGAGTACTGTGCAAATGTCTTGAGCCACCCAGAACTTGCTTCCAAAGAGCCAGATGTTCTTCTGTATTTAATGCAGTCTTGAGGAATAGCTCGCCACACTTACTGAAGGACTTTTTGGTACAGTTCCTGTACATGGCCAGTTTTAGGTTTTGTTTGTTAAGCCACACAGTGACCTATAAATTATTCAAGCATAAAAAAACATCTAACTTAAGGCATGAAGCAGTGAGATGCAGATACATAGGTGGCAGATGATCAGGCCGGTGATTAGTACTGTATACTGTTGATGCTGAATCCTGAGTGGTTGGAACAGACAAGAGGGGAAATGAGGCTGCTGCTTAGGTTGTTACATAAACAACTACTTTTTCGACTCTATCCTTAGGCACATGTCTCATTTTTTTTTTATTTATTATGAAGAAATGGGGGGGGGGGGGTGTCAAGATTTTTGCACAGTACTGTAAATATATACTGCTAATACTTATGGTAAACCTGAGAAATAAGGAAATAAAACTGTGTATGCATGTTCTTTAGAAAATAATGCAAAAAGAAATTGCAGTATAAAGTATAAACTGACATTGCTAAATAAAATATTACTTTAAAACAAAGTACCAAACTTTTTGCTAAAAGCGTCAAAGGAATTTTAGTGCTCTCTTCTGTATGTGTATGGTGTGATATGAAGCACTTATGCCTCTAACTGATTACAGTCTGAACATTAAGGTGTACAGAGACTCTCTTATTAAACCACAAAGACAAATGAGTCTCTATGTTGCCAAGTTTGCTCCTTGTATCGGATTATTGATGCAGTTATTGCAGTGGATCGTCCTCCATCTGCTTATTTCATTTGCACCTAAAATTCAAATATATGTACAGTGTGTACTGAGAATACAGGGTCTATCACTCATATAAATAAGCCATTATGTGAATTAATTCTTCATGCCATTTTATATATATAAAACAGTCTCACCAGTATGTCTTGTGGCTAGAATGTGTTAGTCAGGTTTTTAAAATAGTCAGGTTTAAAAAATGGTCTACAAACCCTATGAGAAAATTGGAGGTGAGGAGAAGCGGATCTAACAGTCCAAAAGAGAAAAAAACAAACAAACAATGTGTGTGTGTGCGTGCGTGTGTAAGTGTGTGTGTGTGTGTGTGTGTGTGTGTAAGTGTGTGTGTGTGCGTGTGTGTGCGTGTGTGTGTAAGTGTGTGTGTGTGTGTGTGTGTGTGTGTGTGTAAGTGTGTGCCTGAGTGAGTGAGTAAGGGGGGTGTCCTCAAGCATTAGTCCAGATGATGGACAGCTCATTTGATGACCTTGAGGAAGTGTGGCTGAAATTTTCAATCTTGTTTAAGTTTGTGGGTAAAATGGGATTGAAAAGTGAAGATTTATTTTCAGAGTGTTTGTTGGTTGTTATTTTAAACTAGCCTTATACAATCCTGTGAAATGTCCGTGACTAGTGTGAGGGGAAACTTTGTAGATGTGAATGTAAATCAAACTCTTGGGGCCTTTTATGTGCTGCCAAAATTGTCATGTTTTTTTCTGTCATCCTTTGCAAATATACCGTATTAATTATAGAATTTTTTTTTAGGTTTTAGATTTCATGAGTGAACTGCTAGATCTGTCTGCTGAACTTTGACGCACTTGCTGATCACAAATGGATGGAGTGTCTGTGATAAATGTTCTCTAACTCATTCACAAAAGAAGAGATTTTTAAGTCAAAGCTACAGTAAACACCTTGATACTGTACGTCCACTAATAAAGAGCACGAGCCATTCGCATGTTCTGTGGTTATCTGGGAAAACAAAGACACTTGGCAGTGAATTATAAAAGTATTGCCATATAGGGAATGAGGAAGAGCAGAAAGCATGGGAAAGTTAACACCACCCAGGGGAAGTGTCAGAAAACCCTAACAGTTTTTTTCATATATTTATTTATTTAAAAATCATGTGGATTATCTGGAAACAGACTTATTTTGGGAAAAATCCTTAAAGAGTGCAGTGTGTCTTTAAAAATTAGAATATCAGGAAAATTTTATTTGATCTTTCAGAATTTAATTAAAAAAGTGAAACTCATATATTCTAGGTTTATTACTGTACACGTAAAATATTTCAAGCATTTTTTTTGTTTTTATTTTGATGAGTATAAACTACTTATTAAAATAAAATAAGTATTTTCTTACAACTAATGAAATCAAAAATCCAGTACCTAAAATATTAAAATATTTCCTAAAATGAATCAAAAATAGAAATTACCATGCATAACACTAAAACAATTATGTTCTTTTATGTAATTAGTACTTGAGCAGTATATTCTTTATCACAGTTGCTACATTAGTGCAGTACAGGATGGAGATGATCATCCTATGGCGCTGGTGAGGCATTATTGGAGACCAGGTTGCTTAGATAGCAGCCTTTAGCTCATCTGTATTGTTGGGTCAGGTGTTTCTCATCTTCATCTTGACAGCAACCCATGAAGAATCAGTAACCCAAAATCATCACTGACTGTGGAAACTTCACACTGGAGTCCAAGCAATTTGGATTCTTTTTTCAAACTCTAGAACCTTGATTTCCCAAATGAAAGACAAACTTTACTTTCTTGTGAAAAGAGGACTTTGAATTACTTAGCAATGGTCCAGTTCTTGTTCCCCTAAGCCCAGGTAAGAGATGCTTATGACATGGTCTGGTTCAGGAGTGGCGTGATACTAGGCATGCTACAGTTGTAGCCCATTTCATTTAGATATCTGTTGTTGTGGCTCCTGATGCACTGACTCCAGCCTCAGTCCACTCCTTGTGAAGCTCTCCAAGTGCTTGACTTGGCGTAGGGCTGTGGTCATCCATCTTGCTTGTGCGCATTTTTATATCACACTTTTTTCCTTCCAGTCAACATTTCATGAATATGCTTCAATATACATAGCATCTGAATAGTAATTTACTCAAACTCAAAATAAAATAGTATTTACACACAAAATTAGACAAAATTACATTCTACATTCTTGCTTAGGTGGCATGGTGTCTTCATGGTTAGCATTGTTACCTCGCATCTTCCATTTGTCTGTATGTGTGGACTTTGCATGTTCTCCCTGTGATCGGTGTGTTTCCTCTGGGTACTCCAGTTTCCTCCCAGGATGCAAAGACTGATAGGATGTGTCGGATGATTTTCATTTCCAAATTGCCCGTGTTTGTTTGTGACCTGTGATGGTTATGGTTCGCCATCTAGGATGTACTGTAAAATGTGGATGTGCTCTAAGTTCCCTCGGATTGTCTCTGGGCCTTTTCTGACACAGAACATAACTGCAAACTCTGAGAATGTTCATATATTAAGGTGTCGGGAAGTAAAATTCGAGGCGAAAGATATTAATACTTTATTTAGAAAAAATACTTCCTTTTAAAATCCAAATTTTATACTTCATACAAAATTTAACAATTAATGATAAAAGCCTGACACAGTCCAACTTCCAAGTAATCTAATCCAGAGCTTATAAACCAACATCTCTGCATGTTCTTTATTCTGGCAACATTCCTAAGTTAGATAAAATATTTTAACAGCATTTAAACAGGGTTTGACACAAGCATACTTAGCTGTAATTAATGACATTTTATTTTTTGGGTCTAAGAGCTAAAACATTTTTTTCTAGTTAATTACAGTATATTCAGTATATACATTATATTTAGATTTTAATAGCATTTTACATGATCTGTGTACCACTTCCAGTATTCTAAGGCTATTGTCACACTTACATGTGACCCATTCTTGGAGCCAACTGAGCCCAGGTTTTGTTATGATTGGTGAAGTGTCAGTTTCGGAGGCTAGGAACGATCCACTGAACTGATATCTGGTTCTCTTTGAAATTGTGATCTTTGGTACACTTCTACTGAACTGTGGTGCATAAAGTGTGAAAGCTATCTGCACTATCCAAGTGATCTGACTGGTCCAACATGTCAAGTGTCTTCCTGCTTTAAAACTCTTCATGGTGGGAAAGTGTTGAGATGTAGCGGAGAAGAGAAGAAGAGCCTTATTGATATATACAATTAGATTATTATAGGACAGAAGTGAGAAAAATGAGCTGAAATACAGTATGTGGTGTGACTGCTTGCAGTTCCCAAAAAGTGCATAGACTATACAGCTAAAGGTTTGTGGCATCACAACCAGAATGGATGAGAATCTTTTCCAAATGTGACCCTGTCTATGAAAACTTAGCTTTTTAAAAAATTTTATTTAGTATTTTCTACCTGGCAGGATGGTGACATACAGTAGTGGTTAGCACTGTCGTCTTGCACCTCTAGGTTCTGGGTTTGATTTAAGCCTCAGGTCTGTGTGCACGGTGTTTATATGTTCTCCCCAGGCTTGGTGAAATTCCTCCTGGTACTCTAGTTTCCTCCCACAGTCCAAAGACATGCAGATTAGGGTAATTGGCATTTCCAAACTGCCCGTAGTCTGTGAATGAGCTTATGTGAGTGTTTGTATGTATGCCCTGTGATGGATTGGCACCCTGTCCATTGTATACCCTGCCTCACGCCCTAAGTCTCCTGGGTCCTCTGTGACCCTGTATACAGAATAAAGCGGTATAAAAGATGAGTGAAACATGAGTTTAGCTGGGGCTTTTATAGACAGGGTCACACATTGTTACTACAAAATACTGTAGGAGGCACACATTTGTCTAGAATGTCTTTGTACTGTATTGTTTCCCTTCTCTGGAACTATAAAGTCCAAACCTGTTCTGGCAAGATAGTGCTATTCTACACAAAATAAACTCAAGTGTCCTGCACACAAGACTGACCTTAACCTTACTGAACCACTTTGGGGTAAACTGTAATTCCGACTGCATCCCAGACCTCCCCACCCAACATCAGTGTCTGACCTCACCATATTTTAGCAGAAACAGCAAAGGAATTCTGGTGTGGGATTTTCTCAAAACATGATGGGCAGGTGTCCAAAACCTTTGCTACAATATTTGCCAAAACATCATGTATCTAAAAGCCCTTTTTTGCTGCTAAACTATTGGTATGAAGGAGAAATAATAATAATAATAATAATAATAATAATAATAATAATAATAATAATAATAAAGGGCAGCATGGTGGTGTAGTGGTTAGCACTATTGTTTCTCACTTCCAGGGTTTGATTCCCATCTCTGTGTGCATGGAGTTTGATTCCCGTCTCTGTGTGCATGGAGTTTGCATGTTCTCCCCGTGCTTGGTGGGTTTCCTCTGGGTATTCCAGTTTCCTCTCATAGTCCAAAGACTTGTAGATTAGGCTAATTGCCATTCCCAAATTGCCCGTAGAGTGTGTGTAAGTGTGTGTGTGCCCTGCGATAGATTGGCACCCTGTCCAGGGTGTACCCTGCCTCGTTCCCTAAGACTCCTGGGATAGAATCCAGGCCCCCTAAGACCCTGAATACAAGATAGAGTGGTATAGACAATGAGTGATAATAATAATAATAATAATAATAATAATAATAATAATCTCTATACAAACCTCTATGTATAAATGTTATGTATAGAAATGTTTAATCCAATGTGAAAAAAAAAAAAAACAGACTTAGTGTTAAGGTTGAACCAGTATTGGGACCAAATCTGAAAACTTCCTATTGTTCTTCTGTTCCCAATTTCGCCCAATCTGCATGTCTTTGGACTGTGGGAGGAAACCCATCAAGCATAGGGAGAACATACAAACTCGATGCAGACAGAGGCAAGTATTGAATATCGAACCCAGAATGTGGAGGTGCAAGGCAACATTGCTAACCACAAGTCACTGTGCCCCCTTATATATTGAACTTTTTTTTTGCTACAGTATATGCGTAACTGTAACATCTGTGAAGCACTTAATTTTGTTGGACGTGCCACATCTTTCAATAACAATAAAAATCTATTCTATTCTATTTGATATTCTATTCTTTATTC